>NC_142773.1:16840131-17140131 GCF_988280905.1 Pimephales promelas
ATCTCATCACAAAGGTCAACCCTTAAACTTAACCCTAAGGGGGCTGTGAGTATCAAACAAAAAAAGACAATAAATCTGCCATTTTTAATCTGTCATTCATTTCCAAAGAGGAAGATCATGACCGACTGGTATTCTGTGGTCTGAATTTCTTCTGTACATATTGTAGAGCTCATCTACAATTCTGTTCAATATAAGTAGCTACAGATAATTACATATTAAACTAATTTGTCCTGCAGCAGGTGTACACACACACACACACACTAATTTGCATGGAGTTCTTCTTAGGCAACATGCATTTTTAGCACTTGCATCTCAAGTCAGTTCCAGGTAATTGAACAAATATAGACTTATTCATATCGAATATACATATCAATATCCATATCAAATCCCTTGTGTATCATTCATAGTGTAGCCCCACCATGTGGTTTAAAATGAAAATGAATTTGTCTGAAGTTCATAGCACTTAATTTACACTAAATGGTCTCACTAGACATAGATTTACTCCTCTAATGCTATCATGTGGCTCCAGATTGAGCATTTTTGGAAACAAATTCCCAATTTTCTATAAATGTTCTCTTATGGTTTTAATTGTTACCAACATAAACATTCAACTTTTTTTAAATCTAAATCTCATTGTATGAAAAAAAAAAAAAAAAAAAAAAAGGTTTGGAACAACAAATAAAAATGTTATGGTAAACTACACTCCATTATGAATGAAACAGAAATATCGCTGCATATCCGTGACATAAATTGCCTTCACGGATAATCATTTTTCTCCTCACTTCCTTTCTATAACCATCAAAACAGAATGTGTAATAAATGCTAATAAATAATGATCAGCTAATTGTAATGTCTAAGCTCAGTTTCTGTTTCCGTTTTTTTTTTTATTATTATTATTTAGGTGCCTATATGCAGTGTTGTAGTACTCGAGACTCGGACTCGTCTCGGACTCGGTCTCGAGACCATATTTTAATGGTCTTGGTCTTGTCATGGACTCGTGTCCATTTGGACTCGGAATTGACTCGTACTCGAACATTTTTTTTTTAGGACTCGGAATTATTCCCGAGTCCACTCGAGTTCAATTAAAAATATTTTTCATGATTAAATGTATGTTAATAAAATATTTCTTTAAATTGATTGACACGCCCAGTGATTGGTGATTTTCTAGTGCGCAACTGCGCATGACAAATTGTAATAAAATTACTTTTAACACCACCTACTATGTGGCCATTTTACCCTAAACTGATCATATTTTTTAAACTCCAAGTAAATTCAGTAAAAAAAAAAAAAAAAAAAAAAAGGATTTCTCTGAGTAAATAAAAGTAAATTAGGTAATTAACCCTCACTGGTCTCGGTCTCGACTCGGACTCGACCGTCTCTGGTCTCGGACTCGACTCGGACTCGACTCTCTATGGACTCGGTCTTGACTCGGACTCGACTCTCTCTGGTCTCGGTGTCGACTCGGACTCGAGTGAGGTGGTCTCGACTACAACACTGCCTATATGTAAACTATTGAAAACGAAATCCATAGTGCAAGCTTTGAAAGCTGTTACGGTTGTGTTGAGCTGTTACGGTTAAGTTGCTATGACAATAATTTATTATCACACACCTGTTTGCAATTCAGTCCGTTATCACTGTGTATTTACAGTAAGTTCCTCATTTTACTATTCAGTTGTCATTATTGTGTGTACAGTGTTACATTACCTGTGGATAATCTTTTGTTTGTTTGATTAAATAGTATTATTTTTGAATTCTTCTTCATCTGATCTTCTTCTCTGGACTATTCACTGCGATCGTGTTATAGTCTATGCATTTCGTGTGTGAGTATTACGTGTTCAGTCTATAGGCGCATAGTTTCTTCACAAAGTGGCATCGTCAACTACTGGCCTGTCAGTGATGCAGTGATTTAAGTCATTTTCACAGATTCGTATGAATGGGGTTCGTTTTGACAATGTTGTCACCTCTACGTGAAAAATTCAAAGGAAAAACGAATTCCTTTTTTAGTACATCGTAAAAACGTACGAGTAAACGTTTAGGCTATGTTTACACGGAAACGATTCTGAAGAGAAAACGCAAAAGTAGCGTTGTGTCATCACTTTTTATTCTGCATGTAGACGAGCGTTTTGTGTGGGAAATCCGCATGCAAATGGTGACGCAAAAGTGTGTTAAATTCAATGTAGTATGCACTTCAGGCGGCTAGGAGTGCACACTACAACAACACCAAGTCCACACGCCTGCGTACAACCTTCACTGTCAAGCAGACTTTTGCGTTTTTACCGTTTACACGGGAATGCGGCGGTGGAGCGTTTTTAAGATGTCCACTCTGGAGGGTGGTTTCACTTTTTTGCGTTGTTAAGCCTCAAAAACGCCGTCGCCGTGTAAACGAAAGGCACATCCGATAAAATATTTTTACGTTTTCACCCGCGAGCGTTCTCGTGAAAACGGGGCCTGTTAGTTCCTGATTCCTGCTTTCCCTGTGTCTAGTTTGTTTCCATGGTTACTAATTACGTTCACCTGTGTCTTGTTTAGTTTTTAGTTATCCAGTGTGTATTTAAGCTTCCTTCACCTGCCTGTAATACTTTGGCTGTGTTTAGACTGCCAGCAAGTCCGATGTTTTGCAAATCCAGATTTTATCCAGATGGCTTTTTGAAAGTCTGAACAGCAAAAATAAAAATAATCAATCTGAATTTAACCACATTTGGAGGTGGTTGGAAATGCGATTCCAATCAGATTTTTACAGATGTGTCTCCGTCTGGATGTTCTAGCTAACAGGTCAAATCATATTTTGCCTCACGCTTAACACAACACACAATGACAACATCAAAACCAGTGGCAGGAATGCCAGAACTATTCGTTGTGTTCAAAGATTTTGGCTGTGACAGTGTGGAACATATTGTATATCCCTCATGTTTCTTGGTGACACATAAATGGATATGCAACCATATGCTTTAGGTAACATATGGTTCCTCATGGGATTCTGGGGGTCATGTAGAATAGTGATAAATAGCAGACTCATGTAACAAAGTCCTGTCATCTTTGCACACAAGCATGGCACAAACGTAATAGACTGTAGTTCACATTCCCATCATGCCACTGACACTCTCACACTTTGTCTAGCCTAAATTCAGTAGTGTCATGAAGCTCCTAAACTGTAAAATGATATGAAATCCACTAGAGGGACAACAGCTGAGGGTTAGTCAAGGACAAACACTCCAATGCTGCCGACATCCCCTCCTCAATAGTCCAGCTCAGTTAAATTGGTTCTGTCACTTACAAAGCTGTGAATCTCTTGGGAGAGACTTGGGTGATAACAGGCTCATCACATGGGGATAAAGAAAAAAATGCAAGCCAAGCCTAGATCAAATAAAGCATGGATAAATATGACTGAGTGTCAGGTGAAAAAGAAATAAAGATTGTATGAGATGTGAATGTTTAGGGGAGTGATAAGTAATGCAATGATTTGGTTTAGTCATAACCACACATGGACAGACAGACATATTTATGTGGAATAGTATTAAGTGGACCTGACTTGGATCGTGTGACTGAAACAGATGCTTATATGTGAGATTTAGAGAAATAAATGAACAGTATTTTCCATCAACAACCTAATTACATCAGATTTCTTTTGTTAATACTCTGCAGTCAAATCCTAAATTAAAAGGCAAACAGGCATAAAATCGACACACACCCTCCCTAACAGTCGAATTGAATTCCTATTCAAGCTTGAATAAACTGTTAGCCAAGCATACTCTATTTCATGCCCTGCCAGTGCCAGGTCATGAGGGTCCTCTATATGTAAGGGTTAATGCCCGACGAGGTGTCCATTGTCAGGTTTTAATGGACGACGGCGAGGCGTAAACCGGCCGACGCGCAGCGGAGGACGGTTGCCTCCGCCGAAGTCCATTAAAACCTGACAATGGACACCTCGGAGGGCATTAACCCGCTTATACCATGGTCACTTGCCAAATAAAACATTTTTAAAACATTAGTTTATATTTTAATTAGGCTAAATCTAGTTTTTACAAATAATAACTTGCCTTGCCTGACTGTTTAGCAACCGGAGATATTTATAGTCCGCTTAGCTCGTATCCCTTCAGGTTCACAAATGCTTTTTTTTTTTCATGAAACACAAAGGTAGGTAGGCATAGTTTTTTTTTATTACACATAAAACAATTAATCAAACAACAATAAAAAAACAATTAGCTCTGAGCTCCAGCGATTTGCGCTTAACGTTATAGAGGGCAATAAATTAATCAGATCAAAGAGAGGGTCATTTGCCTCAGGCTCCTTAGGCTTGAAACGCTGTAACGTTCAGCCTTCTCCTGCCTTGGTTGTCTGGACAGCTGCGTAAAACTCCCGCAGGGTCTCATTCAGGGGTGCGTTTCCCGAAAGCATCGTTATCCAACTATGGTCGCAAGTTACGTCGTTACCAATAGCGTTCAATGGAGCAGAGCAGCAGCGGTGTAATTTTCTCCGTTTTATTTACATTTTTTCTTTCTTAAGCAGCATACCAGTCGTCAAAGTTGCCATATTCTCCATAAATGTTAAAAGAAATAGCACGAAGTCGCTCATTGTTGTATTAGGCTATAATATCTAACGTTAGATGATAGAGCATGTGACTGCCTGTTGCTATGGTTACTCACAGCCGTTGTAGGCAGCGCATTTATTTATTAATTTCGAATGGTAAACAGGCAGTTTCACCAGAACTACTTTACTAGGTGTCCTCTATCACTTTTTAACGGACACCCTGCAGCCAATCAGAATCGAGTATTCACCCAGACCATGGTATAATTTGTTGTAAATTATCTAGCACATAAAACGACATCATGGCTTTCCTGAGCAGTTGAGTGGAATAAAATAACACAAATGGAACGATTTACCACTAGCATTTTCAGCCTCAGTGGTTTAATGTTGTCTGTCAAATAGCCAACAGTTTTTGGCTACTTACTATGTTAATCCATATTACAAATGAATATCAGTTTCATACGCATTGATCCAAATTAGTCCTATTCATGACACATCACTTATTTCGCATTTGGACTTTTGTTTAGTTTGAGTTACTGTTTTGTCTTTATGGATTTATTGAGGTTTACGCTATTCTGTTCCTGTGTTTCCTGATTCTTGTATCTTTGGAATAAATATTTATTAAATTGTCTGCACTTTAATCCTCGCTTCCTCGCTTCATTATAATCCAATACTATAGCAACACACATGAGAAATCTACATTGATATACATGTAATAGTCATTAAGTTATGAACATTAATTCTGTATTAAAGAAATTGTGTACCCAAAAATTCAAACATCTCAGACAAGCGTCAGCTCCAGTTTGGATCCAGCCGATGCCAAATTTCAGACAACGCCAATGAAGATTCAATTCAATTCAATTCAAAACACTTTATTTGTCCCCAAGGGGCAATTTGTGAGGCCACATATAGTAACGAAAAATTATGCATTGTAACAACCTACGTTAAATAAATAACACAGTATAAATAAATACATATTAATGAATACCTAATATATTAAAAAATAACTAAATCAAGACAGATAATCAACAAGGGGCTAAAAATGGTTGAGAATTTAAAACTTGCACTGATCTGGGAACAAAGGTTGCCTTCCTCCTTTGTGTCCTACAACATGGACAACGAAGCCGTCGCCGCGAAGGAAGCCACTCAAAAACAGAAAACATCACGTGTGATGTGTCCCGCAAGATCCTCCCTGCCAACCTCAGTGTCTGCTGTTCACTTATGCTAGAAAGAGACCTGATCGGGAGACCGATAATTTTTGAGCAGACTTTAACCGTGCGCTCCAGACTATTCCTGTTTTGAAGGCTTATAGAGTGAAACCAGCAGACGATGGAAAATGTACTGACACGTTCAATGTAGGAGTAGTAGAACATAGTGAGTAAGTTCTTACTAACTCCAAAGGAATTAAGCTTCCTTAAAAGATATTGCCGCTGCTGGCATTTCCTCAATATCTCCTCTGTATTAGAAGTACATTTTAACAGATTGTCAAAAATTGTCCCAAGGTACTTGTACTCCTCGACAATCTCTATAGGCTTCCCGTGAATAACTGTAGATGCTGCCATAGCCACCTGCCTCTGCTTATTAGAAAAGGTTACTACCATCTCTTTAGTCTTATCCAAGTTAAGCTCCAAACAGGAGATGTCACACCACTCAACAAATTCCTGAAGGGCTGGGCCATGATGCTGTGAAGGGCCTGAAAGCAGAGACAGTAAAACAGTATCATCGGCAAACTTAATCAGATGACAATTAGGTTGAGTAGATCTACATTCGTAGATCTACACCATCGATTCCAGATGGTGCCAACTTTGGACAAATATACTGTCAAATAATATCGCCTAACATATTAGTTGTGCCTGCTTAACTGAAAACATGACATAACCACATAATATGTTTAATATCATTGCTGTAAAATACATGAACATTAAATGTAGAATGCAGAGACTTGACTTCTCACTAACCACCCTAAAAACCATAATAATAATAAAAACACTTAGCAACCACTCTCAACATTGTGGTGTCAAACTTTGCATCCATGTTATACTGTACATACCATTACTACAAAAACTGATCATTTTAATTAGAAAAAGTTTTCTCTTAAAACATATTGACAAAATAATAATAATAATAAGAACACAAGTTAAAACAGATGGAGGGAAAAAATAATGAGGACACAATTGCCTAACAATTGGCCTCTACTAGAGAATCATTATAATGACTTTAATTATTTAAATTGTGAATCTGAAGCTTTTTAATGTATGAAGAGATGTTTCAGAGATGTTAGAGATAAATATAAGGAAAACACATTAGGAAAGAATACAAAACAAATGTGTTGAGCTAGTGGCAACTATGGGTGAAATTAGAAGTAAAACTAACATCAAACCACCTTGACTCTGGCTAAAAAAAAGTCTTTGAAGGTGACTTCTGAAAGAAACCAAAAAGAGGAGGCTTTAAAGCAGCGGCAGACTTCAGAGAGCTTAGAAAGTAAAGGTGCACCATATGAACCATGAAGAGTTCTGCATATCACAGAGCCACAAGAGTGGAGCCACAAAATAAGTCCTCAATGGCACAGTGTATTAAAGGTATAGCGGAGGATTTTCTTTTTCCGGGTGGGTAGTCTATACTATTGGTCCACCTAAGTGTCAATCATTCTGGTGATATGTTTACGTAAGGCCGTCGTAGGCTACGTGCTCATCCCTATGTAGTTTTCACTTTCAGGTGTATTATGTCGGAGTTACGGTTTCAGCCATTCCTTTGAAAATGGCTGAGGGTCGAAAGAGAAAATATGTTTACTAAGTGTATGATAAGAAGAGAAAGGCCGCAGAATATAGAAACAAGACGAGAGTGATTTTGGGTTAATATCACATGCTGGCGTGCGCTAAAAGCACAGGTTGGGCTTCTCACTGATGCCGCAGTCGCGAAGATTCTACCAGACAGGTAAAGTTTGTCATGCTATTTGGAGAAATCCATTTAAAATCACTAGTAAAAGTTAATGCAAGCTACAATGCTAGCCCTGGCACGAGTCATGCACCGCATAGACACGGTAAACATCTCAATTTGTCTAAAGTAAAACCTTGTGTGTTTATTATTACACAAATGCAACAAGCTACTTCTCCATATGCAACTATGTATAAAAATAACGTATTAACAATGAGAGATATTAGGTTAAGGACCAACGTAATAGCACTGCTTATATGTTGCTATGTAACGTAATTGCGATTTGCAAAATAGTTTCCTCAGAACGTATTTCGCGTGATACAGGGTTGCACATATCATGTCTTGAGTCCTCGGTCACTCAATCGATCAGTATAATAAGTAAATAAAACACGGAAGGGCATTTGACACGTTGTCTTTTTTATGAATGTTTTTGAGTTAGTTTAGAATTTGCAACATAATTGTGTAAGGCGTAAAAGACGTTCCCTCTCGGGAGCAAGAGTGTTGCGTTTGTGCGTGTGCATTTTTTTTTTTTAAATTGGAGAGGGCGGGTCTTCTCTAAAATTCGGAAAGATCCTCCGCTATACCTTTAAATCTGAGTTTTTGACAAATCTGGTACTAGAAAATATCAATACCTTATATATTGTTGCAGAGCCTCTCTTTGAAGGCTCTGTTTGTTTATTTATTTATTTATTTATTTTTTCTATGAAGACCCTCCTTCCGAAAAGCACAATGTGCTCTGATTGGTCAGCTGGACCAGTTATGTTGTGATTGGTCAATTGTTTTAAGCATGTTTCGAAATGTCCCGCCCGGCCGCCCCTTCCCATAATTGTGAGATTGAACACTAACACAACTCAACCAGGTGTCCCCCCATTGTTTTGCATATGCCTTGAACGAGAATTATCCAAAATAATCCGAATTTTCCCAACTCCTACTTGGAAATTACATCTGGAACACTGCTTGAAGTCAGATGTCTGACCTGTGAACTCAGGGCAGATCGATTAACCACAACCTCAGCATGTCATTTGATGCCACTTTCAAGATGGCAGCAAGTCCTGCTTCCAAAAAGAACAGCATGGAGCAACTTCATGTTAACCATAAAAAGAAACTTTAACATTAGACATTTCATTATTTAATGATAGACATACCTTATAGTCAGCTGTTTTTTAAAAAAGTGCATCTAAAGTTTATGTTAACCTAGATTTTCTGTCTTCTGTTCAATACAAAAACCACAGAGCTTCACTGTTTTTCCCCCTGTAATTTTGCTTTATTTGATGTTTGATCCCTTGCGCATTTATACACATACACACTTTTCAAAAACGGTGCTGATCGCTGACACACTGCAATATATAGATTAAAATGTATAAATGAGTAAAATATATAGAATGTACTGAATATGAGCTTGCTTATTGTGCCTAATAGCATGATCTATTTAAGTCCACATGTAATTTAACAATAAACTATGCTTTTAAATACACTTCAAGAGCTGTAGTTCCAACCACAGAAGTACAACACTGTTTGCGAATGATCATTGGAACTCTGGTTTGGGAAAAGCCAAATCGTTCAAAGTGGTGGTGGTTCAAGTGGTTCAAGGTGGAAATGCGACCAGTTCACTAACAATGCTTTTGGGAAACACACCCCAGGTTGGATGTCCACCTTTGAGCACCATACCAGACAAAATTTCCAAGTAGGAGGTCGGAAAAATCCAAATTCCGAGTTGTCGGGAAGGCAGCTTAAATCTACGTGTTTTTGTACTTTGGAACTTTGAAGATCTTTTTCATGCTCAATCAGCACAATAAACAAAGTTGAAAATGTAAAAAAGCACATGTCCTCTTTAAACCTCTTTGTCAGAGCATTTTGTCAATGATTTACTATTTAAGTAAATAAACTACGCTTGAGGTGTGCTGCTTACTTAACCAAGTGTGAAATAGCCTTAGTTAAATTACAGTAACCATTAGTGTTCAGCATCATCCTTACCTTTATCCAGTTGACTGATTAAACTGATTTAAATCAAATCAATTGATTTCAGCACAGGGGACATTACTGCTGACATTGTCAAACACTAAACTAAAACTAAAAGCTCTGAGTAATACACCACTACTGACACCCTCAGTTTATATTAATATGTATTTTCTTTTAATAATTTGATATGTACAAAATAAGGACAGACACAAGACTTTGGGTCACAGAGAGGAAATAAGTGGAAAGTGTATCAGACATGAAAAATGCAAGTTCTTAAATTAAATTAACAAATTCAATAGTAATATTTTGTTAAACTATTGCAGTGAAATGACACACAACTGGTGTGTCACGGTGTAGTCAGTCTGTACATTTGTAGTGGATTTTTAACTGAACTTTTCTGCTGGTTACATTGTTACACCAGAAGCGGCGACAAATGACTGTAAGTCATTGAATCACCGAGTCATTAATTCAACCATTTTTGTATAAACGGATTAATTGAGGAACGAATCAAGTGTCTTCATTTTGTGTTAATGGAAGCTTTGGCATTAAATTCTGCCAGGAAGACTCAATCGTTGCGTCACTAATTACCTTCTCATCTATCCATTCGTGTGTAATACTTGCGGTATAAAAGACCGGTACTTACACATGTTTGAGTTTGCAGATGCTGATGCTTTCATTGACATCCATCCTCCCCACCACCACCAGGATGGTCCCTTCCCATACCTCCCAGGGGGTCGGCTGCGCACCTGCCTTCATCTTCAGGCAGGAAATGCAGAGTCCGGACCCTCGGATTGCCAGCTATGGACGGGCCTATGCCAAAGAACTTTATTGCTTGCTGGGCTATCAATAAATGTACTTATTGTTTAAATTTTTTATTCTCCTGCGTCTTTCTGGTAGAACTGAATAATTTGCTCAACTGATTCTTTCATTACTGAACGTAAAGGTTGATTCTGTATGAATTCTGGAATATTTGTGTAAAGAAATTATTACATTCAAGAGCAGATTGTACTTGCGTTCTCTATAAAACTACTTAAAAATAGGGTCTATAAATACTACATTAAATTAAAAGGTCACAGGAAACAACAACTAAACCCATGTGTTCCCTTTCAAAAGCTGCAATCGATGCTCAGCGCATAGAGTGCCGAAGTTACGACATCACTCTATAGGCCAAAATGCGGAAGTGAGTTAGCATTTTACCACTACCGGTTTCCTCGCCCTAAAGTCTATGGGATTTTTGAATGGGTTTTTGCTAAATCGCCTGAAATAAGGTCTGTGGTGAACAATGCCTCTAAATATTTTCACGTTTTGATCTATGACATAGAACACACAGTTATAACCTGCTTGTGTGTGTTTTTTTTTTTATTATTTTATTGTCTGCTTGTGTTTTTTTTTTTTTTTTAACTCTATATAGGCTTCAAAATGTATAAATTTTGGATTAACTAGTAAAGATTATCTTGATAGACAAAACGTGTAAGGGTCACAACTCTTTATTGAACACAGATCTTATTTTTTTGTGATTTTCCAAAAGTCTATGAGGAAAATGCATTGCTTTTCGATTGAGGGATCCCATGTGCCGCTAGCTTCCGAGTTGTCCTACAAAGTGAAGTCATCACTTCGGCATTCTATAGGGAACGTCTTTGATCGTGACCTGCTGTGAATATAGTGTGTAAACATGTCGATGGAATCGACCGGAAGTAATATAGCCTCAGTCAGTGACATAATCGGCACGCACCCCCGAGGCTATAAATAAATGAGCCACAGGTGCATCGTCAGTTCTTTGGTCTTCAGAGATCTCACTGTGTTCTTGTGAAAGCATCTATTTCTACTCTCTCTGCTACAGATCTTTGCTAGGAGTTATTTAACTTCATAGTGAGGTTTTAAGTTCAGTGTGCAGAATTTTCACTCTTTCTCAACTCTAAAGTCTTTAAAAAAGTTTAAAAAAGAAAAAAGAAAGATGAGTCAGCAAGCAAGCATTGTCTCCCTCCATGTTCTCGTCTTAAGTCAAAACTGGATACACACACTTAGTGCTTTGTGTGTTTGGGGGAGGAGCATGCGGTCGCTGCATTGGAGTCAGGAGAGTGCGATCATTGTGAGCTTTTCACCGTCAAAATGCTTTGCGCTCATCTTGGCTACTTTCAGTCCGCACCCGCATTGTCATCTTGGGGCTCCCGGATGGATTTGGTTGACGAGCAAGAGACGGGTCCATCCCTTTTGCTTGCTTGTTCGCTAGATCCACTCGTTCTCTCACGTTATCCCGAAGCGCATCTCTGTGCTTCTTCGGCTCATGTGCGGGACGATGATGAATCTCTTGGGTCTGCGGGTCTACTCGAGTCCTTATTCTCTGGACTCGTGACTCGACTTGGACTCGTGGACTGATGACTCGTACTCGTACTTGGACTCAGACTCGCATTACAAACCGAATCAATACAGTTGGACCATTTTTCCTGCCGACAAAAATCTGCACTGGTGCTACCACCTAACGCTGTGCAACATCAAATGGCAAACATAATTAAAAGCGGAACGAAACTCATTTTGTGCTTCACAGACTTTTATCAGTTTGGACCATCAACAACAATGCAGAGCGAGCCGATCTTGATCAAGCGACACCTCTACAGCGCTGAGAGAGATTGAGTAAACAAACAAAGCATTTTAATTTGCCACTGAATATAAATTGTTGTGATATCTAGCGAGAAGCACTAACATTTCTCCGTTATTTACTGATCAAACAGTGCTGACGTGGTGTGAATGAATGAACTAGTTATAGGTTTTAAATCCACAGATCAGCAACATTCACCGTGGATTTAATGTAGTAACACTAACTTGTAACCAAGGAAGTCAAAAAAACAGTAGCCTGCATCACGCATCACGGGACTCGAGACTCGACTCGGACTTGAACTCAGGTAATGGTGACTTGATTTGGACTCGACTCGGAATCTTCTTTGGTGACTCGGACTTGGATTCGGACTCTAACACTGGGACTTGAGACTCGACTCGGACTCGACAGTTGGTGACTCGACTACAACACTGGTCGGCGGACTTTGAGTAGCCAACCTCTGAGCATTACTCGTGCGACGATAAATCTGTCGAGGAACTTCTTGAGGTGGTTACTCGCGTGGTGGCCAGGTTGCAGCTTAACTGGCCTCGTGAACAAGAGATCCCCAAATGCAGTAAGCTTGCTTAAGGACAGGTTTTTGTCTGGTGGCAAAGGGGAGGGACCTCAACATCAGTCTCTCCCCTTTTTCGAGGACCTCCACGATGAGCTATCTAAGTCATGGAGAAAACCATATACCTCTCATGTCTTCGTGCCTTCAACGTCGACTTTTTCGACTATCGTGGGTGAAAAGGTGCGAGGGTATGCGGAGATGCCTGCCAGCTATCTCTCTCCTTGGTCAACATCTTCGTTTAAAAGACCTACCCTCCCCTCAAAGCCGTATAGAATAACATATTCGCTTGTGGGTAAAACTTACCAAGCTACAGGTCAGGCTGGTGCTGTGCTGCACACAATGTCTGTGTTACAGGCGTACCAGGCTGACGTCTTGAAGGACCTGAGTACGGGCACTGCGATATATGAGGAAGCGTTTTCTGAACTGTGCCAAGCCACAGATTTGTCTCTCCATGCCACTCAACTCTGTTGAGACTCAACATCAAGAAAAGTGTTATGTGTTCTGCCCAGAGAACAACTTATCTCAGAATCATTTGGGATTCGATCACGATGCGGGCTAAAATTGTCCCCCGCTCGAATCGAGACCATTCGGCTAATGGAATCGAGACCATGAGCAAAGTCAGGCTAGGGCAAGATCAGACTGTTCGTCAGTATCAAAATATATTAGGTTACATGGCTTCAGCCTCCACGGTGATCCCTTTGCAGTTGTTCCACATGAGATGATTTCAGTTCAGGTTAAAAGCCAAGGGATTTCATCCAAGGGAAAATCCTCAAAGACAAATACAAGTGATGTGCCGCAGGCTTCGTACACTATCTCTGTGGCTCAGACCCCGGTTCCTCGCCTTGGGTCCCACTCTAGGGGTGCCATGTCATCGCAGATTGCTAGGCACGATATTCCATCCCAAGCCCGACCTGTGGAACCTTCGTGTTTGGCCCCTGGTGGGTACCAACTGAGGGACACTGGGCTTTCGCCTGCCATTAGTGAGACTGTTTTAATTGTTAGTGCTTCCTCCGCTAGAAAGAGTTATGTCAACAAATGGGGTGTTTTCAAAAGGTGGTGTGCTGTACATATTGCACATCCGGTCAGCTGCCAGGTTGCTTCAGTTATGGATTTCCTGCAGGAAAAATTATCAGCAGGCACATGCCCGCCACTCTCAGGATTCATGTGGCCGCTCTCGGCTTGCCACGCCTTGGTTGACGGGGTACCACTCAGGAGACATCCTCTGCTCGCTTACTTCATTCGTGGGGCCAGACGACTAAGGTCTCCCGTAAGAACCAAGATCCCTTCATGGGACTTCTGGTTGAGACCCCCTTCGAACCTCTAGAGTCAGCATCTGATAAACTTCTGACCCTAAAGATGATTGTTCTTATGGCTATAACCTCTCTAAAAAGAATTGGGGATATGCAGGATCTGTCAATATCGCCATCCTATTTAGACTTTGCCCCACCCCAGGAATGGTAAAAGTGATTGTGCATCCTAATCCTGATTACCTACCTAAAGTAGCGTTTTCACCTGTACATCCGGTCACTCTTGAGGCCTTTTGTCCTCCACCGTTCACAACGCCGGAGCGAGAGAGATCTCACATACTGTGTCCAGTTCGTGCTCTTCAGACCTACGTTCACCACACTAGCCAGTGACGTAAGTCTGAGCAACTGTTTGTTTGTTATTGGGGCTGTAACAGGGGTGCTGCTGTTACTAAGCAGACCATGTCACATTGGGTCAGGGATGCTATTGCTCTTGCCTATGAGGTGCGCATTCAAGCTTCGCCACCGGGTCTAAGGGCTCACTCCACCAGGGGGGTCGCCTCCTCTGCTACATTGGCAAGGGGTGCCCCCTTACAGCATGTTTGTGATGAGGAAGGCTGGTCCTCTCCGCACACATTCATAAGGTTGTATAGTTTAGATATTCATGCCACTCCGGGCTCTCACGTCCTTGAGTCGACATCACACGCTAATGTCTAGGGCTTTCTTGCGTTCTTGTGAGCACACCTACAGAACCGTAAGGAGTTGAGACACCTCAAGCACGACGGTGTGGGTATTCTCGTTCCCGGCGGTGTGGGTATTCTCATTCTGCACTGAGCAGTGCAGCATCGATTGTAGCTTTTGAAAGGGAACGTTCTGGGTTACTTAACTGTAACCCTGTTCCCTGAAAAAGCGGAATGAGATGCTGCACTGCTTTGCCGTGCTGATGATGTCCCAAGACTGCTCTTCAGACAAAATATCCTGACGGTGCACCTGCGGCTCATCTATTTATAGCTTCACATCGCGGGTGTGTGCCGATAACGTCACCGACCGAGGCTATATTACTTCCGGTCGATTCCATCTACGTGTTTGCACACTATATTCACAGCAGGGCACGATTAAAGATGTTCCCAATGTGCTGAGCAGTGCAGCATCTCGTTGCGCTTTTCCAGGGAACAGGGTTACAGTTAAATAACCCGGAACGTTATTGGGATACTAAAAAAAATACGTAGCAGACACATGTGGGGGGAAATCTATTCAATTTTGAGATACATAACATTAAGTTTCAGCTTTGTTAAATATTGTATATATTATTGACATATTTAAATTTTAAACATGAAAAAATAATTCTGCTATGTCATTGAGCTCACAATATGCTAAACAAGAATATGTTTCTGGAAAATTTCAGTAACAAGGTATGTGGCCATGACTTTACCTTGGCCAGGCTTGTTGCTTTGGTAACGAGATTTAATGAATTAAATGTGTAATTGCCTTAATTTTGTGATGTTTACTTACTTGCTCTCATAAAATATATTGAGTCAGGCTGTATTTGCAGTTCATCTAGTTTGATGGTGTATAGAGGGACTCATTTTCCTCACCATTACTTCACAAGCCTTAAGATATTTCTCTTCCTCTGCAGAGCGTCATGTAAAATCATACAGTTTCAGATAGAATTATTTAAAGTGGTTTGAAGTGGTTTCTTTTTTAATTATATTACTGTCTAAAGGAGGAATAGTCAGTTGGAGAATGGAGCATTGATACTGATAATGTATTATTTCCCAGCCATTATATAGCCATTATATATTTATTTGTAATTAATTAAATGTAATAAAATGTTAATAAAATGTAGGTTGCAAAATTTTCCCACAATTACAATTAAATATATGACACACTTTAATAATGTGGCTATTATAGTCATGATGTGTATTTGGAATTTATTTATTTTTAATTGATAAATGTAGGTTGCAATAGATTCCCATTAGTTTAATTAAATATATAACCCATTGTAAAAATGTTTTGCAGGGAAACTAATCTTTACTTAAATTAATTTGTTTTAGAAATATTATCAATGGCCGTATTGTGTCTTTGGCATGCTGGGACATTCATACTGTTAATATTCTCCTTGCCAAACATGTTGCTATGATACAGTTCAGAGAATGGGCTGCTTTTTATGACATTTTTAACCCATATTAAGTGAAAAATATGTGTTTGACTGAATTGCTTTTAACAAGTTTCGCCATTTTGCCAGGTTAAAGCAAATGTATGTTCACATATGCAAAGCACGGCTGAACCGGCCAGGCTGAGTAAATCTCAATCCCCCCAGATGACTGTTGGATTTTCTGCCAAAACATTCCCATTAGGCTGCTTATAATGCAAATCAATGCAGATTATTCTGGAGTCCAGACAGTAGCACGGATTACATATCAGATTATGCCTTAGGCCAGGAGGGTTAAGAATGTAATTTGAAATAATATGACAGAGCAACAATCCAAAATATTTGCTTTTTACAGCAAGATTGAACACAAATCGATGGAGATGGAGAAATGGTAAACTAAAAGTCAAAAAACACAATCACACACAGAATTGGCTCATTTTTTTCCTGTCGCTTTATGGTCTCAGATTTCATCCCATCACCTGCTGGGACACTTACACCTGGATGCTCTGTGAATTAGGACTCATTTTCTGTTCGCTTCTCCATATTCCCAAAGCATGCTGAACATTAAAAAAAAAACCATTGCATATTTTTGTTTGTTTTCTTTTTCTTTTGTTAAAAAGAGTTACATTAATCTCATGACTTCCCATGTCCAATTTAAGGCTCACGGCTTCTGGTCATTTAAAACATTCAGATCTCCAGTGGCTGTTTATTTGTCCTGCAGCATTTTGTTGAAGGGCTCAGTGACAGTGCAGCTCCGTTGTTCTGGGCTTTATTGTTAATTTGCATATAAACACCATTCCAAGAGCTATTGATGCATCGGGAGACATGGTGTCCATTGTAATTCATGAGCGTTTTCCTGAACACACTGTTTCTATTCCTATTCGTCAGCTCTCGGGCTCTCATTGACTTTCATACAGGCCATGCAATATAGCAGGTTCAAAACAGTTGATCCCTCACAAAATGATAACTGTGTGTGTTTCGGGGAGAAAAGGACGTGTGAGTGCATGCTGAAATGGATTTCGGATGGATGTGTAAGCAGGTGTTAGTGGTGTGCTTCCTATAAAATCCATTTCAAATTAATAGCAATCATTTGACTTTTAAACTGAGATTCCACCCATTTAGGAGACAATACAGTCTTTTACCTTGAAAGGATTGCTTATTTATTTATTTATATTTTTAATGACACTATTATCTTGCTTATAATACCAAATCAATAAATAAAAATGTCGGCATTAATTATCGATTTGAAGTAATTCATCATTTGTAAATTTTGCTTTTGCTAAAAAATAACCCATTCTAATGTACAAAACAATCTGCCTAGCATCAAAGCAAAAATATTACAGTAAAAAAATAAGGAAAGTAGAGCTTGTTTTACACTGTAAAAAAAATTCTAGTTGTAAATGAAGATTATTACACTGTAAATAAAACAATAATGGAGTCTGTTAGTTGCAAATACCTTTGTAGCAATATAGATCTAATATAGCCCCAGCTCATCATATTCTGTCTTCCAATTTCATAGCATGAAGGTAAGATCTGAAGGATTTATGAACGAGCTGACAATTTTAAAATTTTCCCGGTCCACTGACATTTGCTATGACATTACAATGCCCATGAAAACTTTCGTTAACTTTTCAATAAGTAAATCCACTTCACTAGCTAATTACACTTTGACAATGATGCCATATAAATAAATGCCCTGGGTTACCACCACTATAACCCTTGTTCCCTGAGAAGGGAACGAGACACTGCGTGGATGACGACACTTTGGGTAATGCCCCCAGCACAACGCGTCTGAAGTACGTAAATCTAATCCTGGCGTTGCGTCATGACGTAACGTGACCGAAACACAAAAGCTGTAGGGATGCCGGCTCACAGCAGAGTTAGCTTTTGCAATGAAGCAAGTCGCTCTCAGGCAGCGGGAGGCGTTGCAAGGGGAAGCAGTGTCTTGGTCCCTTCTCAGGGAACAAGGGTTACAGTCATGACCCAAGACGTTTCCTATCGAGGGAACTGGCACTACGTTGATGATGACACTTTGGGAAATTAATACTGACTATTGCACAATCAACCCTGCCTGTCCTAGTGTGAAGCTGTTTTAGGCACAACTTAAGATGAGAGCACTCATGCACCCAGCGTAGAAGGGAGGTTTAGACTGTAAAATCTTGTATGTGTGATATTCATAAAGAGCAGTCGGAACTCTTTAACTCTTTCCCCGCCAAACACGGAATTTTCCGGGTTTAATGAAAAAACGCATCACCGCCAAACACGGAATTTTCCGGGTATCCGTGTTTTAGGTGGTATACGGTAAGGAAGACCCGCGCGCATGTCCTGAATGAGTGCGCAACTCTTTGATCAGATAAACAGATTGCAATCGTCTCAAACAGTGGAGTAGTGAGAATGTATCAGACAGACAATGCAGAGGTGTATGGCTGAAGTACTGGAGGTTAATGGACTCGGAGTCCGATCACTCTTTATTTGATAATTCTGAATCTGATCGGGACGAAGTAGTCAGTGAGAGAGATGCACATGTTGTCAACTTGTCACAGAAAGTTCTAGCCATGGACGTGCCGCAGAGAGATCGTATAATACTTGTATTATGACACTATAATATTTATGTGTGTGTGCAGGCATTTATGTGTGGCTGTCTAAATATGAAGGTGTAAATGTCAAATTATTTCTCTCTTTGTGCACACTTACCACATTGTAATATGTATTTGCGTGTGTGTGTGTGTGTGTGTGTGTGTTTGTGTCTAGGCCTTTTTATTGTAATTCCAATTATTCATTATTCACAGGTAGAACACAGAGAGGCAGAGGCAGAAGTTTTATTGCAAAAGTTACATTTCCCTTGCATCCTGGGAAATTTGATATATTTTACATTTATTTATGTTTTTAATTTATTTTGGAAAGTTTCATATATGAAGGAAACAACATCTGAATGTATTCTGCTTTTAAATGCACTTGTTTGATAAAAATACCTTTTTCTCAGTTTTTTGTCCAAAATGTTGTGTTTTTGACAAAACCTACCTCTGTTCAAGAGGCAATAAAAAAAGAACAAATGAAGATAAAATAAAAACGTTTTTTTTTTGCCTAAAAGCAGAGGCTCAGATCTTTATTTTTATATATATCATCTTCATATATTCATGGAAGAAAATATTCAGCGGGGCATTAAAATTTAGCGAAAATTGTCAAAAACCCTGGCGGTGGCTGGCAACTTTTTTTTAAAACGCTGGCGGGGAAAGAGTTAAGAAGGATTTCAATGAACTTTTTGAAACACTTAAAAAGACTGAAAGTTCAAACATTCATCAGTGGACCACTCCCAGCAAGAGAAACAAACAGGTTTTCATGGTTGCTTGGGCTTAATACATGGCTTCAAAAACCTGCAATATAAAAGGAGTCAACTTCATTGACAACTTCAATCTTTTCTGGAGTCAAAGGCAACTGTTTCAACAGGATTGAACAGACTTGGTTCAAGAGTGTAAAAGGTCAACATCTACTTCTCCCTCCATCATCCTTCTGCAGTGTGTGCCAATCCACTTAACCTGAATGGTGCACAAACACTAGGATACAGTATGAATGAGCACAGGACTTCACTTCAGCACCTGAATGGACATGTGGTTGACACATCACACAAGGACCTTGTTAACACCACTCAGCCACAACAACCCCTGCTCACTGACACAATCTCAGCTGAGCCCTGCCCACAGAGCTCACCACAGACAGACTGTGACAAATCACAAATGCTCCAAGATTCAGCACCCAAAGACGACTTTTTAGAAAACCAGGGAAACCAGGACAGCATATTACAACCTCTGATAACACCAGAGCAACAGCCGCTCTCACCTGACAGGTTATCCCTCTCTCCAGCATCTCCACTTCTGTGCTTCTCAGAGAAAATGTTTGAACCAAACTATCACACTCTTTTGCTGCAAGCCCCCAGATACCATCCAAAAAACGGCAGCCCCCGCAATCACCAAAGCTTGCAGGCCCAGCTCGGCCTCCCCCTCCTCCTGTGAGAGCTCTTCGCCCTCTGCCACAGCGCCAGGGCCCAAACCCTCCTCCATCGGCTTGAGGTGAACCAAAAACGACTGATACCAGCTCTCAGTGATATGCGTCGGGTCCCCGCTATGAAGACAGTACCTTTCTCATATGTTTACAGAACAAGCGGGAACCCAGTGCGCCTGTATCTCTCTCTATTGCTTTTCAAATACTTGATAGAAAGTCTAAGGCCTTCAAAAGCCATACAGCAAACCCATCTAATCTGGTGCCTATTACATGCCAAACTAAGATTGCTGTGGGGACAAAAAGTACTGTTAAGTTAGCACTTTTAATCATCCACTCACTTAAAAATAAATCACTTCTAGTCAACGACTTCATAACCACATACAACCTGGATTTCATGTTTCTAACTGAAACTTGGCCAGAAGACAGCTTTAGTGCAGCAGTCCTCAATGAAACTTCACTTTTATGAGTGTCTGCAGAGCTGTTAGGAGAGGTGGGGGTTTAGCTGCTCTTTTAAAGATATTAAATGTAAGCAAATCAATGTGAGAAAATATCATTTGGGAATTACCCACCTTTCAAATATCTGGGTATTGTGTTAAAAGGTGCTCCACGCATTTTACTTATCATTGTTTACAGACCTACAAAATACTTTACAGAAATGTTATCAACAATTGCCTCTGAGTTTGACTGTTTTGTCATTGCAGACTCAGCATGTACATGGTCCCACACACAATCGAATATATATATATGGGGTGGGGGGGGGGGTTGCTGCTCTCCCTGCTCTTATCCATACTAGGCTGCATGGATGTGCAGGAAGTTCTTGCTCAGAAAAGAACCATACTATACGGGGCGGCAGTGGCTCAGTGGTTCATGTAGGTTGTCTAAAATCCGGAAGGTTGGTGGTTCAATCCCCGTTTCCACCAGACCAAGTGTCGAGGTGTCCATGAGCAAGTCATGTAACCCCAGCTGGTCCTGATGAGCTGGGTGGTGCCTTGCATGGCTGACACCACTGTTAGTGTATGAATGAGTGAGTGAATGGGTGAATGTGAGCTTTGGTGGCCACTGGGTCTGTGAAAGTGTTATATAAATGCAGTCCATTGCCATACCGCCAATCCAAACTGTATGCTAATCGCAATTGTATTTGACGATGGTGGTCCTGACAGAAGTGAAATCTGTAAAAAAAAATAAAAATAATCTAAAGCAAATTTGTGTATTTGTTTAAAGGTGGATAGCCTACATTATTCAGTACAGCTCTAGATGTGTAAATTCACTGCACTCATTCAGATTACCAGCACTTGTAAGTTGATAGACTTGGGTATTAAGCCTGAAGAAAAAAAAAAAAGATTATTCTGATAAAAAGAGTCAGACTATGTCCTTTAGGGACCTTCACGGTACATCAGCCCGTTTAACAACAAGAAGAGCTTTTTTGCCAGCTTTTACTGGCCTGAAATATGGAGGAGGTTTTCATTAGAACCCACTCCATCAACTATAAACTGAAAAAGCTTTATTGCACACAGCACAGGAAACTGTCCATATGTGCCCACAGTGATGAACATTTATTATCTCAATGGGTGATTTATTACACTAGTAAATGATTTATTACTTGATAGCAAGACTTTGGTATTCCTACTTTTAAAACTTAAAATATATAAACATAGGGGAAAAAAACATAATCTGCATGAAGAATTGGAATGTCTATTATAATGAGACAGACCATATGTTACTGTTGTAATGCAATGAAAATTACTATTGTGGTGGGGACAGAGCTTAGGACATAAACATGTTTGTTGATTTAAGATGCAAACTATCATCAAGTTTGTAATGTTTTCCTTGTTTTCAGAAAAACAGCATCTGTGTTGATGTAAGAAATGGTGTACACAATACAGCTGCAGAATTGTCAACATGGTTGCCCTGCTGACAAAATCTTCTTGCACACAGGTAGAGGCTGTCAGTGAATTTTAACAAAAGACGAGTGAGATGTATCCTTCTCATCTGCATTATTAATAGCCCCGCTCACAGAGCGTGTTTAGAAACAGATATTTAGAAGTCTAAAAAATGTGTAAAAAAAATATACATTGTCTTGCTTTGTAAATTAAACATCTTGCCTGGATATGGAAATGAGGTGTGGGGTATTGTGTTGACAGGTTGTTCAATATCTCACCATAACCAATTATAAAGCTGTCCCATGCGTTCATCTGAAGCAAGTCTACTACATAGAAGAACAAGATTTGAGTGAGATGCAAATAAACTTTTTCAAAAAAGTTTTGAAATAAATGTTGAGAGTTGAATTAAAAAGATCACAGAAGAAGCAAGTATGCTGTTCAAAATATTAGCATAGCTAAATATTGTATGGCTGAATAATTGCTGTGCTATATTGTTATATCAGCAGCATGATTGTGAGTATAAGTTTCCTTTTATATAGCAATTTAGTAAACTAAAAGTTAATTGAGTAACTTAAAACTTAGACACAATATGGGCAGATATTATAACTTCCCATTGTGAAAAAGTGCACTAATTCAAAAAAGTATTTAAAAGTAAGTATAAAGTATATTTAAAAGTACTTATTACAGAAATAATACTGAATTATAAACTGAATTTGATGTTTTCGGACACTTTCACAATTAAATGAAAATGTATAGTTAAAATGCATATTAAATGCGAGTGCTATTTTGGCTTATTTAGTGTAATGTGTGAGTTGCAATTTAGTACATTTACACTATGTTCAATTCAAATGTATTACAGTCAAGTACTTTACATGTGCTATGTTAGTTCTGTAATACTTCTGTAAAGCATAACAAACGTTTATTAAAACATTATTCCCTGGTTTCACAGACAAGGCTTAAGCTAATTTCCCAGACTAAAAAAAACATGTTTGTGCTGTTTTAACTGAAAGCAACTTGCACTGAGATATCTTAAAATATGTCCGTGGCATTGTTTTGTGCCATTGAGCTTTTTTTGTTTGTTTGTTTGTTTTTTTTTCTTTAAGGAACATTTATAAAAGTTACGTAAATGTCCTAGTTTAACCAAGGCCTAATCATGGCTTAATCTAAGCCCTGTCTGTGAAACCATGCATTGATATCAAAATGTCTAACTTTTAATTTAACATAATTACAAAGTATACTTAAGTGTGTCATGAAAGTGTACTCTCTTTAAAGCTACAATACCTAAGATTTTATGCCGCTAGAGGGCGCTACATTCAAAACAACAACAACGGCTTTGCTTGATGACGCCGTGGAGGAACGCGGAATGATGGGAACTGTTGTTTTCAACTCCACCGTGGATAATAACCGCAAGAAAAGTAAGGTTTAAAAGTAAATTAGTTTATCACAGATGTTAGGGGAGAGCTGGGACGGTTGAAACACTTTTCAGATAAACGTTGTTTTCTAAGATACAGCCAACAGTTCACATTCCGAGAAGTATTCGCGGTGAATATGACCTTACGATTTTTCACATCATATGCATAGACAACAAGACATTCTAACAATAATACTAATTGTTTTGCATGGTTTACTGACATGAAATTTGAATACAGAACACGGTGTTACTCACCTGTCAAGTAAAACACATGCAAGATCGGCGTCTCTTTCTAGTTAGAGTTTTTCACGAAGTTCTCTCCATTTAGGAAATGCCACACCGATGTTGAGCTGGTTTTATTTCTCTTGTCCCAAATTCTTCTTGGGTCGTTTGGTTGACCCGTTTGTTGACGTTTGCGTTTATGAGACTTGTCTTTGTAGACAGAAACAAGAATAATTGTGCTCCATTCCATAAAAAATGTGCGAAACAAGCTGACGTTTGTTGCTTGATAGACGCTAACGCACAACTACAACTTCCGCATTTGTCCAGGACTACACGCAGTACGAGCAGAAACCGAGGTAACGCGGATATGACACGATTTACTGGCAACTCCCAGCTCACGCGCCCCGTTTCCTTTGTTAAAATCTCAATTTTCTCACGATTTAAACATTGTTTGAAACATTTGGAATATTGTAAGTTATCATTTTAACTAAATATAGAACAGGCCTTGTGATTTTGGGATATTTTAATGCAAAAATCGTAGGTATTCCACCTTTAAGTGATCTTAAGTGGCTTTATATTTCATTAATATTATATTATTATCTGCAAGTTCAGATTTTAAATACTTTTACATTTGAAGTACACTATAAGTGTACATTATCAATAACATTCAAGCACACTTCCTTTTCACAAGGTTGCCAATAATATCCCCTTCAGACCTGAATTATGTTTTAAGTTTCTGAAAAATATAAAAGTACATTTTCCCAGCTCATGAGGCTTCTATAAATGAAAACAAATGAAAAAAAAAAAAATTATATAATGGCTTTCATTGTGATTTTTTTTGTCCATTCCAATGGACATCAGGTCAAAACAGGTGTACTTCCCAAAAATGTACCAACATAAAATAAATTAATAAACATAAAATTTGTTGGTCTATACTTTAAGCTTTTTCTCAAGGTCAAAGAAATTCCAGCAGTATACCATTTCAACTATAATTTTGAGGTTTTTGTTGTACAGATTGCACATTGTTTGTAACAAACTAAATATCTTCCAATCAATCAATCTGGTCATATTGGAGTCATTTTCTGTGTGCATCTTTCTTTTTTTAGATCAAAAACTTGAACATTATAACATTACAACTTTAATCGTAAGTTTTTTCCTTTATATATTGCACATATGTTTATTCATAACAAAATAAACCTAGGAATCAATCAATGCATTAATGTTAGAGTCATTTCCGTTGTGCATCCTGTGTTTTCTTGTATTTTTACAGTACTGGCAGGACGGTTGCCAGCAAGTCACTGTATTTCGATTTCCAGTAACTAGTGTAATTCACTTTACAGTGCACAAGATCAGTAATGCAAACTGCAAAATAGTACTTTACTGTATTTTTACTGTATTTCGTAATTGCACAATTTGATTACTTCTGTAATCAATTATACGGCATTGTACTGTAATATATATTGATACATTACTGCTAAATATTATTGTAATTTTCAAAATAGTTACTAATAATGATAATTTTATATTATAATAATATCATATAGTTATTTGGAAAATATATAGGAAAACAAAATACTATTGAAGTCAATGGCTACTGTCAGCTGTTTTGTTTCCGACATTCTTTAAAATACCTATTTTGTGTTCAGCAGAATAAAAACGGTATGAAACTCATACGGGTTTGGAACAACATGAGGGTGAGTAAGTGATGACAAATATAATTTGTGGGTGAACTATACCTTTAAAGGGATAGTTCACCAAAAAATTTAAATTACCCCATGATTTAATCACCCTGGCCTCCAGCTATCCTAGGTGTATATGACATTCTTCTCTCAGATGAAAACAATCACAGTTATATTAAACAATGTTCTGACCCTTCCAAGCTTTATATTGCTGTAAATGGTTGTTTCTGTTTTGAAAGTCCATAAAAGTGCATCTATCCATGATACAAGTGCATCTATCCTTCATAAAAGTGCATCTATCCATGATAAAAACGCATCTATGCATCATAAAAGTGCATCTATCTATAAAAAATATATATTAATATAAAATATTACAAATATTCATATTTAAGTTGTGCTTTAGATTTAAGTTAAATCCGTATGTTCTTTTGGCCAGAAGTTATTTTACTATATAAAGTTTTAAATATGGATATTTTTCTTACATCTTCATCTTCCTCATCACTCCACATAAAGTCAACATCTGAGATATTTCCATCAGCTATATGTTCAAGCACTTCAGAACTGAATATTCTGCACATGAAAAAAAATCAAAAATGTATCGGTACTGTGATATTATTTTTTTTTATAAAAGAAATTTCAATCAGCATTACTGAAAATGTGACTTCAGTAACAGGCTTTCAAACCTACTGTCCATTCTAATGGACAGAAACATTTAAAAAAATCCTGATTTAAAATGTGCAATTCTACAGTCGATTTTTAACTTTAATTAATAAGTTCAATCTTTCTATTTTACACACAAACCATGAAATACTGGAAAAAATATATACAAAATGTAAATATAACTTAGAAAATGTTGCTTGCTTCTGTGTTTGGAGTGAAGTGCTGACATGCTTCTCTTCAATGTAGTGTTTTTTATATATAATTACCACATGCAGAGCTTTTCTGGCATTTGATTGGATGACAAACGTCCAATCTCATGGACTGCAGGCTTTAAACTAGGTGAAATGCTCCAGATGTTAAAAAAAGGGGCTGACATGTGATGTCCATTGTAATGGACACAGGGTCTGAATGGGATATAGTTCCAAACAAACCCCAGCATATGGAGCACACACACAAATTGCTCCCATGAAAATTTGTTCCCTAGTTTTTGTTACACGTGTGGCAATGACCAACGCGTTCTCATCCCAAAGCGCCATATAGGCAGCCCATTCTCACCCCCAAGGCGTCACCTAACTGACGCCTTGGGAAGCATTTGGACATGCTTCAATATCTGACGCTTTAGGCGCCCTTTAGCGTCAGTTAGATGACGCCCTAGGATCGCGTGTACCCTACCCCCACCCCACACCTAAACCTAACCGCGTCCTCTAACAGACGCTTTCCTTTAGCGTCAGTTAGATGACGCCGTAGGATCGCGTCATGGAAGTGACGCTAAAGGGCGCCTAAAACGTCAAATATTGAAGCATGGTCAAAGGTGACGCCTTGGGGTGAGAATGCGTTGATATAGGACGCTTTTGCAAAAGCGTAAATATCCAACGCACATGGCACCCTTTAACGTCTAATGAGACACTTCGGTTAATGGTTAAGTTTAGGTATGGTGTAGGGTAAGGGTTAGACCACTAGGGGGCGCCTTCTGCCCAAATATATCTGCGTCTCATTTCACGTTAAAGGGTGCCATGTGCGTTGGATATTTACGCTTTTGCAAAAGCGTCTTATATGGCGCTTTGGGATGAGAAGAAACAAACTATTACAACATGGTCACAATTTATTAAAACAAGAGAACAAATTAGCAATTTGTGGCCACTAATTAATACGTTATAGGAACAAATGTTTTATTTTTGGCCACAATATCCATTTATTCTTTCTACTTCATGCCACGGGGCTCCTTACCTGACAGAATCCTTTTGTTGTCTCATCCGAGTTCCGTCGGATGATGACGAATGTCGAAACCCCACGACCGAGACGTTTCGAGTATTGGAGAAATACACACTAGCGTCTGAAATAGTGCAGATTCATACTGAAAACCGGTGTATATTTTTGTTATGATTTTCATTTTTAATATACCGCCACACCGATGTATTCCATTCACTTGCTACACTGTTTCAGACTGACCCTTTACAATGTTGCACTTCTAAGCAGCAACTGCAAGGCGAGGCCGAGGGTATACAGCAGTGCTCTAATGTTACTTTTCAGGGAAGATGGATGCTGCAGAACTATGACATTATTTTCCTGTCAGATATCGAGAGCGTGCAACCTCCAACGATCCAATCAATTCCTGAAGGACGAAATCAAGCCCTGCCCTACATTTTTTCTAATTTCAGAAGCTGTTTCACTCGTATATACGTCACGACAAGGAAAAAAAAAAATACAATCTCAACTTCCGTTTCAAGCCGACTTTAAAGCTAGGAAACACTCATTTTTGCACTATACACGATTACATGCAAACTCCACAAAGATACCAGAAAGGGACTGTTGACTGATTACACAAAGTAAACCCACAGAAATTAACATCTGTAACACATAAAGCAGAAGTTTATTCAAAATTTAGAGTTCAAAATTAACACATTTATTTACGGAGGAATTGATAAGCATTTCGATGTCACGCTCATTTTGTGCACGTCTTTTAGAAGAGCACGGAATTAAACCCTTTTTGGAAGTTCAGGTAGAGCTTTCACTGAATCTGCAATGGCATTAAACGCAAATCATTAATGATATTTACACTTTGATATTTCAAACATAGCATCTGCGGTTCTGTGCCTTTCATATTCTCCCTCTTGGATTCTCACACTCACTGGGATCAAACAGGCTGAAATATCTAGTGCGGAAGAGAACATCTGGTGAGCGCAGAGTCAGAAGAGTTTCCAGGAAAGTCTGGCCTTTTTTCCAAACGTGCTCGAAGGACACGAGCCCTTCTGATAATCGAGTTATTTTAGGTTAACGAGATACCATGTGCAACACCACAAAAGTAAAAGAAAAAAGTATCAACAGGCCTACGAAAGATGACATTGATAAATGGAGTTAGTCGGACTGCAGGGACCCTCATGGGGCATTGGATTGTTTATTCATGTTAAAACATGACTGTTTATGAAGCAGAAATATAAAAGATTTTATTAGCATCAACTGCACCAACTATAAACTGAAATAAGCTTTTAAGGCAATCAAGACTTTATTTCACCCTTACATCCCATCAGCAGAGGTAAGAAAATGACATGTACTAATGAAAAACTCACCTTATCTACGATATGAGTCATATGAATTCCTGTATAAATATACCATCTTAACTATACATTAGTACGTGCTTAATTAATGTATTAATTAACACTTTGGGGTAAACTAAATCAATAATGCTCTAAATCAGAAGAAAGATGTATTAAAAGGGCATAATGTAAAATTATTCATACATTTCTGTTCATAAAAACTGTCACAGACATCATTGAATGACACACTAGATGTCTTATTTAATATTTACATTTAACCTTACTCGTTGAACACATAATTATGCATTTATCATTAAAAACTATTTAATCTCATTCTGTCTGATTCCACTGCTGCCATCAAGAGTGAAATACCTACCATATCCATTAAACAGATGCAATTTTCAAAATTAAAATCAATGTTAGCACAGATGATGGTTATTTCTTTGGTTGTTTTGTGGATTGGTTTACTGTCTTTTTATCATAATGCATTCGGATGTTAGTATTGTTTTCTTGCTCTTCTTTGGGGCCATTATTGCCCCTTCAAAATGTGTCTACTTTCCTCCTACCGTTCAGTTCCTTCTCCATCCAAATTCGGGCACAACAGCTCTGCTCTACCACTTTACAAACCACCTGTTTAGAAGAGCTGAATATCTATAGAACATGTGTAATTGATAACTTTTTAAAGATGTACTCTTGGAGGGCCAAGACAAGAAATTACATAATGTTACGTTAATAAGTCATGAATTCTTGTTACTTTATAAGTAATTAATGATGAGTTAGTAATAATGTGCCCCCTCAAGTAAAGTCATGACACAGTCATGCATTAACAAGCTGTTACTTAATGTTAGTGTATGGTTAGTTAATCATGAGTTAGTAATGATGTTCCCCTAGTCTGGGTTTCCCCATACTGTCTTTGCGCAGCGTGATTTTATCTAGGCATTATGATTTGCTAGGCAGTCTGGATACCATGGGCCAGACTTCCACCTCAGCGAGGGAACCAATCACAGAACAGGGAGGAAGCAGCAAGACGATGACGACGTCTATGCAACACACCGAAGCAGTTGGCTTATACCTATGGATCAAACAGGCAGCAGACGCAAAGTGACCTTTCGATGCAGACTTATATACACCATCGTGTACACATAAATCTCTGACCCATCGTCTAATTTCTGTCGCTCTACATACTGTACTTCATCTGGTCAAATTGAAAGGATTAGCTATGAGCTACGTACAGGCACATTTGATAGACATTCGTAGCACCCAATAAACGGCTCTGGGCATTCATAAACCATGCCTCAAATACGAGAAAATGAACATGTGGTTCCCAGACCACGTCTCAATCTTAATGAGACATGGTCTGATGTTAGCCAGGCTAGATGTGTCCCCTCAAGTAGTTCTCTTATATTGTATTTATACAATTGTACATATATGGACTTAAAAGAAAGTCCAAACATACCCATTAAGACACGTTTACATGTAAAATAGGGAATAAGCTATAAGCTAATGCTAATTGACGCATTTATATTTAAACAACAAAAATACAGTTAATTATTGTACATAACCTCCTGAAACCCCCAAATACAACATACATGCAAACATGTCTTTAATTATTAATTCTGTTTAACAAAATAGTCAACTATTCTGACATTAAAAAGCCAGCATTACCATAGGAACACAACCAACGTGCCAGGCGAAAAATTATATGCTTAATTCAGATTTAGATTACTTATTTATTCTTATGGAGTCTGCTTCTTTTACAAAGTAGTTTACCCCTTAACGTTAATTAATGCATTAACTATCAAACGTGTACTAACATGTTTAAGGCTACTGTTATTCATGCATAAATCAGAAGGACTCTTCATTGGTTCATGATTAGTTCATATATTCACTAATCATGAGTTAATGTTAAAGTAACTATTAATTCAGGCAATAGTACATGATTATTCATGCCCTGTCATTGTAAAGTGTTGCCGCTATAGATACCATCTGGCCAATACGGCATGCATTGACTGACACGTCACGGAGCAATGTGGGTTTTCCAACGGGTTGGTCAAATGTGGTTAGAATTTCTACACACCTCTACTATAAAATGCAACGTATCATCAGAGCTCGGATTCACTTCCATGGTGCTGTCAAGTACAACTTGCAGTCTGTGAGTTAAACTAAATGTTATTGGCTATCTGAAAAAAGGAGGAGCCATTCAATAGCAAGGAAATTAGTCAACGCATCATAGAAAGCTACGCGTTCCAAGGCACTTCAGTGGGCCTTTAATTAATGTTACAGTGACTGGTAGGTTTAGGGATCAGTGTTTGGTTTAGATAATCAGAACTGTGATTAAAATGACCAATAAAATCTTAAGAATTGGCTGCAGGGTGAAGTTCCCGCTAAACTGGTTTGGATAAAAAAAATCATGCTCATGAGAATGTGATGTATTTGGACATGGGCGTGTCTTCTGATGTCCCACTTGGATGTGGGCTGTGTTGGATGTCCACTGCAGGCTGCAGTGAGAAGTTTCTGGAGCAAGGTAGCAGTGAAGTGTAAGTTAATATGGTGATGAACAAGGCTAAAATCTGAATCACTTTCATGGTGCCAATACCCAAAGTTGGTGCAAACTAAACTGAAACACCTGGCTACCTAAACCTGCCCCAGATGAGAAAAAGTAAGGCACAAGTTTGTAAAAAGGAAAAAAAAAAAAAAAAAAAAAAAAGGAAAATTGTAAAATTATCTCATGAGATTAGGTTGATTACATAAGAAATATTATTTAAAGGGCTGGGTGATTTTTTTATTTTTTTTTTACATTTCCCCTCTCATCACATTCATTTCATTTTCAATCTATTATATCTGTCTGTTTCTGTACTATAAATACTTTATAGGTTGTGGCAATACTGTAAATATCAAAAATCATGCCAAGTTCTCAGTTGGATTCAAAAATATCTTGTACTCATGCACAGTGTGTGATGCATTGTAGCCTATGATTTGTAAACATAATGTGTTACAGTAATGAGCTTTGTTGAAAATGCATTCACAGTGGTCAACATTTCCCGCAGATGTTATAAGCTTTTCAAGGTATAATGGAGCTGAATAATATTCATACATGAACACGCAAATCCATGAATGCATAAATAAAAGCAACGGCAAACAAGCTGTTTTAATTGGCTCTTCTCAGTTTACATAAGCTGAAGCTGTGACCCTGTCCATATGCCCCCTAGCATTTCTTCAAGCTCAGAGGAAACTGAGAGCCGTGGGTAACGTCCTCTTATTTACCTCTCCATTAGATAGGCTTCTAAATAAATTCACACATCCGTTCTTATTGGTCATCCCTCGCTCTGCATATTGATGTGGATTATGAGTCTACTGACCCGCTCGGCTGTTTTGACGGACAGCTGCGTGTGGGTGGTTGGTTTGTGGAAATAGACCCAGAGCTTGCTGGTAGACTGGCACTTTGACTGCTTATACATATTTTATATTTCTCAGATCCAACCATTGGCATGTCTACAGTGGACAGTGAACGGATGTCTGGCTGCTTTGTATTTGCACAATGTGATTAATAAATAAACGTAAAGCAACTTTCCCCTCTCTCGCACTTCACATTCCTCTTTACTCCGTGGTTACGTGAACAGCATAGGATGAGAGTCGTTGAGCACTGAGAGTAAAAGAAACAAAAGATATCTTGACTGATTGGAGCTTACAGCTAGAGCTAGAGAGAAAAACTTTAGGAATTTTAGCACAGGCTGAAGAAAAAAGAAGATATTTATCCTAGGTGTATTAATATAGTCTTTTCTATGATTTTTTCGAATCAGATCTTGGCACCAGAAAATTCTAGAGACTTGAGGGTGGGCTCTTTTTAATAGGGCCTGTAAGAAACCATCCAAAAGCACTGTAAACCTAAGTTGATTGACCATTGGTGGCAAATGGTAATGATCAACCAACACATCACACATACTGGAAACAAAGAGTGTCAGAGTGTCTTTCTTTTTTACATTACAAATATCAAAACATTCTTAAATAAAGATGCATTTACTTGAGAAGCAAAATGACCATGACGTAACCATGGCGACACACGTTGACAACTCCGTAGTGTGTAATGTTTAGCGGCATGCAGTTCTTGTTTCTTTCAAACATAGACCATGGCCAGCAGACTTTGGGACAAACAAGGAGAACTAAAATGAAGATCAATATCAGCGTGGCGTCTTTGAGATGCCGAGAGCTCCACGTCCGCGACTAACTTGGACTTGACAGAGCTTCACGAGTCACGACTTGACAGATTTATTAGACAGGTGAGCAAATGTGCACAAAACAAATCAATGTTACATAACGTTAGTTCAACATGATGAAATGTTCGAATATGGTCAGTATGTTTTTCTAATAGAGGGTTTTCACGACGCGTCATCAATCCGGAAGTCGGCCATTTTGGAGGCACTGAACAAAAACAATGCCACTGAACTGAACGGACTCGCAAATTTGACTGATTATTTCTGCTGAAAAATGGTTGAGTTTTGGTCTGTACTAATCGGTCGCATCAGGAAAAAAAACATTTTGAGTTCTATAGACTGCCAAAAGTTAAAGAGAAGAGTGCAAAAAAATTATGAAAAAGTGTTTGTGGTTGTAAATTAAGCGTTGACTATGGCTAAAATGTTGACATACTTAACTATGGCTAAAATCGAAATCCGATTATCTTTGTATCCAATTGGAATCTGATCTAAAATGATGTCCACACTGTGTATCGCAACTGTTCAGAATCAGATCCGAATTGTGAGTCCAAGCAGCTCTTAGGCAATAGCGCACAGGCATTGACGTTGATGGAGGGGTTTGCATTTGCAATAGGGATGATGTCTTATTTAAATTATCTTATCTGCCGTGCAGGATTACTGCGTCTTGAGCTGCAGAACTGTAGAAGGCTGTTATGTACAGCTTTTTCCGCACTCTGGTCTGCGCCGGTTTCAAAATATGTTTCAGAAATAATAATTGTCTGCTCGTCCGGCACTTTACAACAAAACAGCATTGTTTCGACAGCGACTTGCAGCACGTTTCCTCTAACAACCACTGAAGTTTACCTGGCGTGAGAGTCACATAACACCAGAAATACGATCGTTCAGACTGAAGCCGATGTCCTAATATGTGAATAGGATTTCAAACCACATATGAATGTAGCTTGAAACGGATTTCATGTGTTTTTTTTTTTTGTGTTTTTTTTCACTGACAATCTGAACCTATGTCGGGATAAGAAATAGAAGGAATAATTGCAATACAGGCTTGAGAAGCTAGCTCGTTCGGACTTTTACCAGATATTAACTTTAGTTTGTCAAAATGTTGCGCTCTCTCCTGCTTACTAAGTCCTTCTCTATATGATTTTGCACCTACCACGTGTTTTTTCTGTTTCTTTTTTATTGTAACAATAAAAAAGAAACTGGGTTACTGCCAAGAACGTGACGTCGGTGAAAACCCAGATGTTGATCTAGCATAGTGCTAGTTTTGTATAGCAAACAAACTAATATGTAGTATAACATTATAACTTTCAACACATATTTAAATGCCGTTTAGTGTGATAGTGTAACCTTAGACCAAGTGAAGCAGCGCTGTGTTACCTCACAAGTTTAATTCGTCTAATAAACTGACCTGTGTGAGTAATCCAGCACTTGCGGATAGTTCGGTAGAATTAAATGTCCTTATTCCTTTAGCCGTGGGACTCGCGTGTGATATCTGTCTCTTTAGCAATCGCGACCTGCCTCATACAACTGTAATGTTAAAAAAACATGAATGTTTGCACTTATGCATAAACATTATTAGATCAATCAACTTGACAGCAAGCCCCATAATTCAGCCCATCACTGCGTCATCAACCTACGACTTTATTGTTGGAAACTGTGCCCTATTGTGGCGAAAAAAATCGTACATATTGCTTCTTTAAAACAAGAATAAAATATCTGCAAATGGCGTCAGAAAGAAATCTTCATTGGAAGATATTCTTTTCTTTGTTTTGTATGCATTAACTATTTTGACACAAATCAAGACTTAATAAATTGTTATTTTGTTTCTCAAGTAAATGTGCCTGTATTTAAAAATGTTTTGTGCTGGAAAACAAGACAAAAATACTAAATATTGAAATCCTTTTATTTATTTACTTTTGCAGGCAAACCACCCAGAACACCTTTGTAGACCTCTGGTACAGAATACATATGTTTATTTACATGTGTTTATTATTCTTTAATTCAAAGATATGGCAATTCCTGTTGTGTTATTTTTTGCCATGGTGTAATCCTTTTAAATATTAATGTTTCCTCAGCCAGACCTTGCTGAAAATAGTTCTACTGCTCTCATGGCTCTTCAGTCCCTTTGCTTTGGCAATGAATGGCTATTAAAGCACCCCTATTATGCCATTTTAAAAGTTCCTGTTTTGTTTTGGGGGTCTCCTATGTTTACATGCATCCAAGGTAAAAAAAAAAAACACTTACATTTTTACACACACATATTTCTTAGAGAGTCTAAAAATGGTTTGTTCGAAGATTAAGTCTCTCAACCCATCCTGCTCTGATTGGTCAGACGGCCAAGTCTGTTGTTGTTGGTCTAACGCTTACACGTGTCGGAAACAAAAAAGTCTATTACAATATCTGAATTTCTACTCTGACTCGGTCAGCACTTGATACACAGACCTTTTACATTTACAAACAGCTATATTACTCATGAAATGTACTTTTCGAAAAAGCATAATAGAAGCTAATTTATCCTTGTGTACTGAAACTGTATTCAAGTTCAAATTTTTGCAAAGTCTGAAATCCTTTCCCCTCCTTTTCAGAGGTGGAATGGTGGAGGCTCTGGGCCTGCCAGAAAGCCATGATGGGGGGGCAGGACCATGAAGGGGATCAGGAACAGGGCGACGACTTAAGCATAATAAGTCCATCGAGTAACCAAGGCGAAGCAGACAACCCATTGGGCGGCCAGGGTGGAGAACTTCCCTCAGGCGGCCAGGGTGGATCCGGCTGTGCAGGCGGCCAGGACGGGGCAGGGCTTTTGGGCGGCCATGGCGTAGACCACCAGGGTGAAGACGACCACTTGGGCGGCCACGGCGGAGACGACCACGGTGGAGACCTTCCCTCAGGCGGCCAGGGTGGATCCAGCTGTGCAGGTGGCCGGGGCAGGGCAGGTCCTTCGGGAGGCTGTGGCGGAAACGACCAGGGCGAAGACGACCACTCGGGTGGCCACAGCGGAGAGGGCCACTCGGGCAGCCATTTTATTTGTCGATTCTCATTTTTACATTTTTATCTCAAGAATCGATTAGTCATCCTATTTCGATTTGATGAATGAATGGAACATTGTAGCGCGCATCCCATCCAATAAATCTCAATAATCTTTGTGCTCTGTTACTATACTAAATAAAGTCTCAAATTTCAAATTACATCCATTTTCTAACAAAAGTCAAAAACAAAATTTACCCCATTTTAAAAGGAGACCCCCAGCACTCGACCTAAACTGGCCTGGGTCTGTATGACCATATCTCACCCAAAATCAGACCAGCCCTTTTGATCCGTAATGTGGCCTAGCCAAATCTGGTAACCATTACTGGGCCCGAACTGACTCAATTTTGGCACTTTCCTGCTAGGACATGATCGAGTGAGCCGACACACAGCTGCAATTGACCCGATTGCATTTGTCTAGTATGTCGACACCAGCATTAATGTTTCAGAGCAAAATTTCAAGACACTGAAAAAAAAACCTTTAAAAAAGAAACTAATCAAGCATCATTCAACACTGGTTCCTGAATCTTTCCTGCAGAACCTAAAAGGGTCTTGGGTACAACGACCAGCTTAAACGGAATTCTGGACGCCCTGAGTGCAGTTATCCTGACATAGTGTGCTCAAACACACTTCCACTCTCAAATATTTATGCTCAAACCATATGAATTTTAAATAAAATGTCACTCATCGTGCATTAATCAAACACTCTTTAGCAAAAACCCCAAATGCTAACCCAGTGCTGAGAAGAGCATTTAAAGTGAATCTTTTGGAATCCTCTTTAGTGGATAGTTGAAGAAAGTTTTTATGTAGGCTAAGTATTAATTTGACATGTTTCCAACCCTATATAATGAGAGATTTTACCGGATAGCGATTTCCTATGAAATTGTACAATTTGATTTCTATGATAGCTAGTTCGTGGCTACACGACTCTGGGTTAGTTGTAACAACAATGAAACGTTACAACCTAACCCTAACACCTTACAAACACCACACACGTTCAATTTAAATTTGATTATAACTGAGAGTAACAAATGTGCTTACACCAACACAAGTGTTCGATTTCAATTTATTATGGCCAATACTATGACTGACAGTAACAAACAAGCTTACACACAAACAATGTTTTGTGCGCAAGTTAAATTTATAGTGGTCAATTACTATAACTAAGAGTGACACGCACACAGACACACACATCAGTTATATTGAAAAGTCAGGGTTGAATAAAAAAGCTTTCAAAATCCTTTTTGTTGTTGTTTTTTGTCAAAATGCCTTATTTCATTATGTTACATACCACATATCGGTGGATCTCAAAATGTTACATCTCACTAACCCAGACTAGTTGTAACATAGCCTACCCTGTTTGGAACTAAACCACCTATTTTCTCTTTGTGTTGCAAAGATAAAAGTTTTGTCATTTAATAGCAGATACGTGTAACTAGTTTGAATCACATTTTGAACACACTGGCTTTAAAGTACTCCAAGATATAAAAAGAGGTCAAAAATGTTACAATCATCCACGGTCTCCCCTTCTTTGGGATTTAAGTGGCTTTTAAAAAAAAAATCAAATTATTTCATCTGCAGTATACTGCAGATAGGCTATAGTTTGTTATAAATGATCATTTTAATATTTGAAGTACACCACAAGTGCACATTTAATACAATTAAGAGCACTTTTTTTCACAAGGACAATTTGGCCGAATGCATGTCAAATCAGCTGACTGAAACGTGAAATGCTGGAGTTAACCAGAACTGATGAAAAACATGTACAGATGTTGCTATAATTCAATAACTTGCATGGTAAGTCAAAAATTGGTATGGGTTTCCATAGGCTTCAGTTTTCACTCATTGGCCAAAGGCAGTATATTATATGCAATTGTTTGGCTAGCAGCCATGAGCCTGCAGCTCTCTTCTGTGTTTACCCAAGCTTAGCAGAGCTGAAGATATCCAGTACTTGGTTATTGGGGACACTATAAGGTTGCACTCTGGTCATTAAACGAGTAGGCAGTGTTGTAGTACTCGAGACTCGGACTCGGTCTCGAGACCATATTTTAATGGTCTTGGTCTTGTCATGGACTCGTGTCCATTTGGACTCGGAATTGACTCGTACTCGAACATTTTTTTTTTAGGACTCGGAATTATTCTCGAGTCCACTCGAGTTCAATTCAAAATATTTTTCATGATTATTAATGTATGTTAATAAAATATTTCTTTAAATTGATTGACACGCCCAGTGTTTGGTGATTTTCTAGTGTGCAACTGCGCATGACAAATTGTAATAAAATTACTTTTAACACCACCTACTATGTGGCCTTTTTACCCTAAACTGATCATATTTTTTAAACTCTAAGTAAATTCTGTAAAAAAAAAAAAAAGGATTTCTCTAAGTAAATAAAAGTAAATTAGGTAATCAACCCTCACTGGTCTCGGTCTCGACTCGGACTCGACCGTCTCTGGTCTTGGACTCGACTCTCTATGGACTCGGTCTTGACTCGGACTCGACTCTCTCTGGTCTCGGTGTCGACTCGGACTCGAGTGAGGTGGTCTCGACTACAACACTGCGAGTAGGCCTCTATCACTCATGGCCTCTCAACAAGCCGCGTTCTATGAACTGGCTGCATTGTTCTGTACCTCTCTACTGGCAGTTGTGTACTGCCATTGCATCATCCAGGTGGAAGCTGCACACCCACTCTCAATAAAATGTAGTAGTGTTAGGATGACAGGTAGGCTATGTCACTCCCCTGTGACTAATAATAGGACTGTGTCTGAGTATCACTTTTTATTTGACCATTTCAGACAGACTCCATATGTAGGGACTTTTCGGGGACTCTTTCTGGATGTTACATCATTTTGCCAGTAGGTGGTGATAAGTGGCATTGTACAAATTCATAAAAAAATTGAAATAGTTAGTAGAGATACACCGATACTGAATTTCTCAGCCGATTATCCACAGTGATATCGGCCAGTACCGATACTGATAGTTTGGTGACTCTGCCTTTTATGCCTTCTTTTATATAGTTTTATAGAATAGAATAGGGATTCATTCCACAATTCTGAAAGAAATTCAAATAAAAATGTTTTTCTCTCCATTTCAACAAGCTTCTAGCCTGGATGCCAGCCCGAACTCCGCCCACAACATTTTTTGGTCGGGAAGTTCGGTCTGGACTCGATCCATTGAGGAGTAATTATGATCTGGCAAAAAACGTTTGCGCCAATCAAATTGCCAGGGCGGGCTTTATACGATGATGGACAGGTGATCTGCAGGGACGTAATCATCACGTTATCAAAGAGCGCTTAACTGTCTTCCCTCAGAGATGACTGCAGCTGGAGAATTGAGATGTATAGATTCTGCTGTCGCATCTGTTGTAAAATAAATCGACAGCGCATTCATTGTATTAGACAAACAGAGAACTGCAATCAAGGCATTTGTCGATCGGAAAGATATTTTTGCCGTCCTTCCTACACGATTCGGCAAAAGTGTAACTTATCAGCTGGCTCTGATGGTCGCTAAGAAGATGGGACGTAATGAAAAGCCTGTGGTCGTTGTGGTTTCTCCTTTGGTCGCATTCATGGACGAGTAAGTAATAGCAGCAACACTCGCTATTTTACTTCTTAAATAAGTAAATTCTGTAGTTGACAACTGTATGCAAAGTAGTTCACTTATTGATTGGTTGTAGGTTTACCGACTATCCAATTGAGTGCAGAGTTGTTGTTTTTTTTCCTGGTTCGGTTAAAGGAACACTCCAACTTTTTGGGACTTTAGCCTATTCACCTTACCCCCCAGAGTTAGATAAGTCCATACATACCTTTCTCATCTCCGTGCGTGCTATAAGTCTGTTTGACGCATCCACCGCTAGCCTAGCTTAGCACAAAGACTGGATGTGAATGGTTGCAGCTTTCATACTAATCCAAATGAGTGACAAAATAACGCAAACGTTTTCCTATTTACATGTTGTGATTTGTATAGTCACAGAATGTACAAATAACAAAGTCAAATGAGACACAGACATCTTTTAACCGTATAAAACCTGGGAACTATTTTCTGAAGGCGAAGCACTGCTACTTTGACGGAGTGATTACCGGATCACCGGAGACACGCCGTGGTGAGGAGCGGAGAGTTCGCTCAGAGTTTGGGAGTCAGCAATTTATAAATAGTAAAAGCGTAGTTTACAGTCGTGTGTTTTTGCTCTATTGTAAATAGCTGCGACTGTAAACAGGGGAGGTAATACCATGTTTCACAGAATTCCAACTAAAAATGCTGACTGGATGAAGAAATGGCTATAACTTACTCTGGATATTTATCCAAACACACCTAAGATTATCAAGGGACATTATGTTTGCTCGGTACATTTCAATGAGGATGACTATTTTGAAAAAATGGAATTTGCCACACGGACCATAATGTGCTGAAGGATACGGCCATCCCATCGATAGCACAGACAGGACAAGTGGATCACCTGCGGCTGAGGTAAGTGTTCCGTTATGTTTTTAGATGACCTACTGTAACAGTGCCATTAGCCAGATCTAATGTAACGTTAGTGACACTATTATATGATTAGGGTATGAATATGTTTTTATCTTGATGCGGCGCGGACGCGCTTGGAAAAAAACGAGCGCTTTCACCGCGTTGAACTTGCACCCTGCGCGCGGCGCGCCTAGTAGCCTAAATTTGAAATAACCATGGAAATAACGAACTTGAGCGTACAAAAGGGTACGATAGGCTGTGAGTTCATTGTGCAAAAACAATTTGTGCTATTACTTTCCCCTTATTCTATCCTATAGTAATGCAATTATACTGTATATTATATACTGTTGAATACATTTGGTTCAGCTAATAAATTGCATTTAAAATATATTGATTCCTGTAATAATAATTATTTATTCATGTTCTGTGATATTTATAAATCTGGGTGCGTTTTTGGTTGAAAATCAATGAAACATGGTACTGTATTACCTGGTCTCCCCTGTTTATTGTCACAGCTCATACAATAAAGCAAACACCCATGATAAACTATGCTTTTCTATCTAACGTTAGTAATTGCTGACTCTTTACTCCAACACTGAGCGAACTCTCTGCTCCTCGTCACGGTGCGTCTCAGGTGATGGTTATCACTCTGCCCAAGTAGCAGTGCTTCGCCTTCAGAAAATATAGTAGCCTATTTATACGGTTAAAAGATGTCTGTGTCTCATATGGCCTTGATATTTGCACACTCTGTGACTATACAAATCACAACATGTAAATAGGAAAACGTTTGCGTTATTTTGTCACTCATTTGGATTAGTATGAAAGCTGCAACCATTCACATCCAATCAGTCACTATTCAATTCAGGGGACAAAAGCATAGTGTGGAGGTGGCTGAGTCAGCACCTTTGGCATCCACTGATTTTGGGAACCAATTGGCCGGGATTTCAAATTTTATTGGGACAGTTATGTGTGGGTGCTTCTGGGGTAAAATAAAAAGCGGGGGAAGAGGGTGGTCGCTCAGGTGCGAGAGGCTGTGCCGGGACCTTTGGAGCCAATTCCAGAGGAAAGAGGCACGATAGAGAGATGTGATCTTTCAGTACATGATGATTTCACTCTGGAGCATTTCCGAGATCAAACGCTTAAAAATGCCTTTAAACAAGTCCGGCCAACCCAAAAGCACCTTTGTGCTCTCTTCTTCTAGTGGTAGCCCCCTTGAAGAGAATTGGTATGGACCTCATTGGGCCATTAGAGCGATCAGCACAGGGGCATTGCTTTGCATTAGTCTTGGTGGATTATGCAACACGATACAAAGAAGCAGTGCCACTTCACATCATTTTCGAAAAGCGTGGCAATTATTTGAAATTTCAATCTCCCGGGTGGGTATCCCAAAGGAGATTCTCACCGACCAAGGCACAGCATTTATGTCACGTACGATTCGCAAGATTTATGAATTATTGGGCATTAAATCGACTCACACCAGCATCTATCACCCACAAACGGATGAGCTGGTGGAATGTTTTAATCGCACGTTGAAATCCATGATTCAGAAGTTCGTATACAAATTGAAGATCCTAATGATGAGACCCAGCATATTAAATGACTGCACCAACTCAGTGGTTTATTAATTAGCTTCAAGGGACTAAATGCTCTCAATGTACAGAGGTTGAGTAGGTGTTTAACACCACTGAACAACAGTGTGGCTGTACTGTATGTGAACAGTGGTGAGTTGTGGGTGGAGCTGCATGAGGTGAGGCCTTTGGCTGTTGTCATAGACACATCAGAGGACAACATCAATCAAGCCCTTTCATTAGAGGCTCTAGGTCTCTCTGCGCTTCCATCAGCAGATGAGTCCTCCATTATTGATCAAACCAAATACATCCAGCAGCCCAGCTACCACTATTTCTCCCAGCTTGGAAGTTTACAAGCATTCTCCAGAGCAAGAGGTTATGTAGGGGTTGGAAATACCTTTGAATGTACTGTTGAAACTGACTTGCATTTCAAGTGCATTAGTGCAAATGAATATTTAATTTATTTTTACAAACCGAGGGATGTGTTAACTGATAGAATTCCAGAGACGTGAGAAATTATCATTCACAAAACAAGAAATAAAGTCACCCTGTAAGATTTTTGCTGGATATAGTCACATTGTGACATAAAATCACAACTACAGATATGCAGCTGCAGTCAGAATTATTGGGACCCATGGAAAATATGATCAAAGATGGCTGTCAAAACAAATCTGCATTGTTTATCCTTTTGAGCTTTCTTTAAAAAAAAAATCTAACGTTTCATTGAAGTGAAATTATTGAAATTGGGGGTAAATCACAGCATTTCTCTGAAATACTTTTATTGGCACATTAATTATTGGCAACAATATATAGGGAAGTATATCCGAAGTATATTCCAATTAATATTTATATTTTTAGCACCATTTCCACCATCAGGACAATAATTCACAAGTTCCAATCAACTAAAGATGTTTTACGAATCTGCCTGGAGGAAGATGCGAGTCTTTATTGTGTACAGCGAGGAGGAAAGTTTGAGTGGCCTAAGACTCTTCAAGGATCACAGATGGACAATTGCAGAGATTAGTTGAGTCTTGCGGTCTGAAAGCCTAAAAAATTAAATCAATCAACCAACCCCTACATGTTGTTTGGGAGGGTTTCAAGAAAAAATCCTCCTCGCTCACCCAAAAACACTCCAGCACATCCAGTTCAGTTCAGTCTTCAAAAGGGACTGGATTCTTTGGTCAGATGAAAAATACCTTATTATGGTAGATACCCCGTGCCCACTAAACACAGAGATAAAAAGTACCCCATGTCCACGGTTAAATATACTGCTGGATCTTTAATGTTGTGGGTCATTTTTTTTTTTTTTTTTTTTGCTGGAGGTCCTGAATATCTTGTTCAGACATGATATTGTGGATTCTATCAAATACCAACAGATAACAAAAAAAAACTGAAAAAAAACAGACCAACAGAAAAAAAAAAAAAAAACTGACAGCCTGTGCTGTGGTTGGATCTTCCATAAGGACAACAATCCAAAACAAACAAAATCAAAAATCGGCACAAAAATTAGTCACTGAGCACTAAATGAAGCTTTGCCAGCTGTCCCAGTTCCTCACCTAAACCCTACAGAAAATGAGTGTGGTGAACAGAAGATGAGAAGCACCAACATGGATCTGGGAATGGTCATGAAGTCATGGTCTCTGATCTCTTTCCAGGTGTTCTCAAACGCATTAGGCATTATTGGAGAAAACTCAGAGCTATTATCTTAGCAAAAGGAGGTTGCAAAAATGATTTAATAAAAGGATGCCGTTAACGTGTGGCCAAAATGTTTTGGAGAAAAGCATTTATTTCATAATGTGATTTCCCGCCACTTTCAATTCTTTTACTTCAAAGAATGGTTCGATTTTTGCTTCTTTATGAAAGATCAAAGGGATAAACCAACCCGATCTCACGACCAAGTCGTACGAATTCGACGAATGATTAAAAAGTGGCTAATTCGTAACAATTCATACGACCTCACACGTACGAATTAATACGATTTTGCTAAATCGTACATATTTTACGAATTGGCCAATTCGTATGAATTCGTACGAATGACCTACCCCTGACCCCGCCCCTAAACCTAACCATCACGTGGGTTTAGACAAATCGTAGGAATTAGTACGAGTGAGGTCGTACTAATTAGACACTTTTTAATCATGCGTCAAATTCGTACGAATTGGTCGTGAGATAGTGTTGGATAAACAGATATTTTTACAGCCATCTTACATCATATTTACCATAGTCGCAAATAGTCACATCAGATAGAAATAGTCACATCACAAGATACAGTCACATTTTTAGATATAGAATAACACATTGTGAGATATAAAGTTGCAAATACAAGAAATAGTCACTTCTTATCTTGGCTATTTACACGTCTTAAGAACTGAATAATATTTTACAGTTTACTGCATACAGCACAGTGTGCACTGTAACTGATGATATTTGCAATAGTGTAGAGGAGAAAGTTTAGGATGACATGCTCCGGTCTTCAAAAGGTTTAGAGTAATGCAGGCAGACAGGAATAATGCATTTAACTTAGGCATATTTTATTGTCAATGAATTTCAGTCCTCTTAGTGTGTCTGTTTTGGGTCTTACAATAATATGTGAAATACAGTATAACACATTATGCAATGAAATACATTGCACACAGCAAAATGCTATGCTGTGGTATCCAGTTATTATTTCAGAAATAAATATGAGTAAAAAACAGGATTCAGGTTCATTCGCCACACTGGAAATAGAAAGTCATGTGCATTGCATTATGGGATACGATTTCCCACACAGTGTACTCTGGTTGTGTACTCACATTTTGACACATTTGGGGTTTTCTATGCATGTAGAAATTTTGCAAACAGTGAACAGCATATGCACTGCACAAACAGTACAATTGAAATGTACCATACTATTATGAACATAGTATAGTCTTCTTAAACTAAAAAGGTAATTTCTGAGGGGGCATTCTCATTTTTTATTTCAAAAGCTGTCTTTAGTTGCAACTCTGAAAATAATTTATTTTAGTGAAAAGGGAACATCTATTTACCAGGATAAGACTAAGGACTTTTTTTAAGGATCATTTGATTCCTCATGGAGTGTAAATGAGGTGTTGTTGCTGAGCAACATTAAAACGTGAATAACAGAAAAGAAAAGGTAAAAAAAAAAAAAGTGAAAGTGGTATTCATTATCTAATGCCTCCTTAACTTCTAAAAAGGCATAATGAGGAATTGAAGAGCACTTTGGGGAAAAGGCAGTAGGTGCTAAAAGAAATTTAATTTTGAATAATTACACAGTTACAGTATATTTATTACATGCTTATTTCAACATCTTTTTACAATATAAAATGCACTACCAGTGATCAGGAATGCATAGACTGTAAAATGTAGTAGCCTGCAATTACCTTAAATAGCTATTTCTCTACCTGATTAAATGATGTCAACTATAATTTTTGACATGATTAGTTAATTTAGACATTTTCCACTGTAGAATAGATTACATTTTGTCTTTAAAAAAAAAAGCAATGTCCAAAAAACTGACTAAATTTTTTTTAAAAAGGAGCAAAGATTGTCATTCCTTTTTTCTTGCTACAAGTGTGTTTATATTGTGTAAAAAAGCCTTAGTTTTAAAGGAAGTTAATTGTTTAGCAAAAGCTTCCATGTAGCAGGTACTTGATGCTGAAAACGTTATAGAAAAGGGAATTGCTGTCACCTAGTGGTGACTCAAGAACATTAATACAACACTATATAATATAACGTGCATAGTAATATGTAAAATATAATTGTAAGCCAAGTGATCCACCTGTGCATCCATGTTCAGAACAAGGAGTTCAAATTTCAATCTGAAATATTAATTGAAGCACAATAGTTACAATCACGTGTTGACAAATCATGCTGTGGACATTTTCAAAATACTCCCTGCAATATACTTACATGACATCCAGACAACAATCATTTATTTACTGTGTTCAAAGAACATGAAGTCCTACGAGAGAAGAACAATATCAGATTATTCACTCTGCTGAAGCACACAGAGCTATAGTGGAAGTTTAAAAAACTGGTCTAACAAGAAACATGTGCAATAATGCCTTATGTTTGCTTACTATGAGAAAACATGCTCCAAAAAGAACAGCTTTAATCTTCACGTCTAGATCCATAGGAAAGGAGATTCCAAAATTTTCTGCGTCAGTGAAAGCTTCTTTCACCAAACCGCTCCACTGTTTAGAGATTCTGCCCACCTTTGTTGACTCATCCATGGACAAAACCTGTTTAGATGCAAATAAATAACTATTTATGATCATGCAAAATGGTGCAAGAACATGTTAACTCAAAATATCAAACTATCAGTCTAATATGGTTCATACATCAAAGTTGACATCAGAGCAGCATCTGCAGGCGCAGAACGGCCCCACGATCTTCAGAACTGCTTCTCTTTTCTCATTCTGAATGGTAAACTTGGGAATAAAAGGATGCCAATTCTGGATCACATATCCAATGGGGTTGCCTGGTGGAGACTGGATTTCAAGCTATGAGGCAGACAAAAGACACATCAGAAGCGATTGGAGCAGTTTAGGTATAACTACTTAAAATATAGTAGACCTTTCATATTATTCACAACTAACAGGTAGCGTTTAACCTGTTAATTTAATCACAGACATGACAATTGATGGTGGCATCGCTGTGTACCCATCATGCAACACATCAGTCCTGCAATAGTCAAGGTGATTTCAAAATGTAACATAACTTCCTTGGTAAATATTACCACATGCTCAACCTAAAACTAACCTTTCCTAGTCATAAAAAGATTGATGTATCTGATATTTTGCAACTCAATCTGAACTAACCCTGCCTTGTCATAAAAAGGTTGAATTATCTAATATTTTATAAGACTTATTGACCTTGACAGAGTCTTCTGTATTGTTTTTCCACTATGATTTCCCGATTTTCCTTGTTTTTGTTTTTGCCTGCACATTGGTCTCACCAAATAACTTTGAAATATTGAACACAGTGTCCACCAAATCTATAATTGAATTCTTTTGATGAGGCGTATTATACATGATGAATGTGAAAATAGATTTTAATTATGAAATACAATAGACATTATTAAAAAAACAACAAAAGAAATCACAATTTCCAAGTGCATTGGTTTTCTAGATTTAATATTAAGCTAATACAGCAACATTTTAGTTAAGGACAGTCTGAGACATGCTCATTTGCTCATTTGACACACAAGCTTCCCATGCCCGAATGATGCAGCTCTACTGAGTATGCTAAAGGTATGATAAAATAGTTTTAGGTACGATAATGTGTTAATAAGACTAAATAATGGGTCATAGTTAGTTGATTATTTCATTGTTTTACTGGGGTTTTTTTTAACACTTGCAGTTTAGGCTGATCTAACTGACCATAAAATTGTGCATCAGTGAAATGGATCACGATGTTGTCACACTTTCACACTGTCTAACATTTACTGAGCACCATCCATCACAATGGTATAAATGTCATACCAACTGAAAGATACAATATATATATATATATATATATATATATATATAATAGAAAGTTATTTTCAATTCTAATAATATTTGACAATATTGCTGGTAACACATTTTTTTTATATAAATATAGCCTTGGTGAGCATAAGAGACTTAACTTACAAAATCTTGCCGACCCAAACTTTTGAACTGTAGATTGTATAAGGGTTTTGTCTAAAACATTTTTTTTTTCTACAGAAAATAGCACAATGATACTAGTCCATGAATCACTGCTTCTGTGGCTTGAACCTACATTTTTTCACCAACCATCTTTAAAGGGTTAGTTCACCCAAAAATGAAAATTCTGTCAGTATTCACTCACCCTCATGTTGTTCCAACCCCGTAAGACCTTCGTTCATCTTCGGAACACAAATTAAGATATCTAAGATATTAAGATCGCTCCTGCATACTAGTCCATAGGCTTCTTGAGGGAATGACTTGCTGGCCTCGAAAAGTCATTAAAGACATCGTTAAAATAGTCCAAGTGACTACAGGGGCTCAATATTAAGTTTATCAAACGACGAGAACACTTTTTGTGCACAAAAACAACAAAAATAACGTCTTTATTTCAACTATTCGTTTATTTCTCCCTCTGTGCGACTCAGGTTACTAGTTTAATAGCGTAAGCTTCTGTTATTGTACGTCACACGCATCACACACATGACCAGCGTCGGCCAATAGTGAGCCTACGTGTGACGTAGCTCTACGCAATCACACTACGTTAACTGACTACAGGCCCATAGAGAAGGAAGTGAATAGTTGAAATAAAGTCGTTATTTTTGTTTGTTTTTGCGCACAAAAGTGTTCTCGTCGTTTGATAAAGTTAAAATTGAGCCACTGTAGTCACTTGGACTAATTTAACGATGTCTTTAATGACTTTTCGATGCCAGCAAGTGTCATGCCCTCAAGAAGCCTATGGACTAGTATGCAGGAGCGATCTTAATATCTTAAATATCTTAATTTGTGTTCCGAAGATGAACGAAAGTCTTACGGGGTTGGAACAACATGAGGGTGAGTAAATACTGACAGAATTTTCATTTTTTGGGTGAACTAACCCTTTAACCACTAAACCCAACATTCAAATCAAAGGCTTTGAAACGTGAATAAACTAGTTACTTAAAGAACATAAATGTGTTTTACCTCTTGCAGGCAACAGGGGCAGCAGCAGCTAGCACACTTCAAAGGGCGTGTGAGGGTCATCACTTCCTGTCCCAAGTTATCCTGAACATGGATGACGAATGAGCGCAATGGCCCACAGAACTGTCTGTTACAGCAGTCGTTTTCCTCAGCCACATAGAACACCTGTTGCCCCATGCTGTTCTTCACCATGTACTTGTTATTGGTCTCCCAACCCAATATAGCTGTGACATGAATCAACAACACAATAAAAACAAAATTATAGAATAAAGACCTGTGTATGTCAAGTTGAGTTCACTGCATTAACTGACACATCTGTAAGCCCCGCCTTAAAAAGGTTACTACCAATCCTACCTCATATTATTAGGCAAACATTTTCTGAATAGAATTGTATGGAAGTCCTGTGTGTTTGGATAGATTAATATTACAGAATACTGTTGTAATAATAATACAGATTCATATTACATAAGTTTTATAAGTAAAACTAATTTAAAACATTGTGACTGGGCCTTTTATCACTGTTTTTAAAATAAAATGAATAAATACATTTAAATTATAAATAAAAAAATAGACATGTACATTTTCTGCAGAAAATGTGAGTGGTGCTTGCCATGGCAATACTCGGCACTGAGGTTGCAAGGAAGTAGCTAGGGTGTTGCTAGGGGATTCTGGTTGGTTGCTATAGGCATTGCTATGTTCCTGATAGGCAATTGCTAGGGTGTTCCTAGGCAGCTGATAAGGTGTTCTAGGTGATTTATATGGCATTTTTAAGCATTGCTTTGGTGTTCTGGGTTGTTGTCAGGGTGTTGCTAGGTACAGTAGTTGCTATTGTGTTTTGATGTGGTTGCAAAGATATGGCCATACGGTTGCTAGAGTGCAGATACTTGTTGATAGGGTGTGACAGGGAAATTATTTGGCATTCTGAACTACATGCCAGTCTGATTCCAAACATACCACCCCCTTATTTATATGATGCTCTAATTCAAAGATATCCCTCTCATCTTTTTAAGTGGAAGTCTATGGGATGGTTGCTCGGGTGATGTAACTGGTTGCTAGGGCATGGCTATAAAGTTGTCATGTCACTACTTCTTGGTTACTTGACAGGCCAAGTCAATACTCTCTGAAAAAAAAAATAATTTTACTGAAAATGATATTGTTCATATAAGTTTCCAGTTTATTCCTATGGGATGTTGTGTAAAGCTTATATGATAAAGCAAAAGTAATCAAAGGGGTAGGACTTATAGAAAGGTAAAATGCACAGTTTCATTTGAAAATATTCAAAGTATTATCATTGGAAAAACTACAAGAAATATCACAATATTACCTTCAACTAGCTCAACTTTCTGCTTTACAAGAAGTTGATCAATCTGTGTTGTAAAAAGGGAATAAAGGTTGAAAACGATCTTTTACATTTACATTAACATGTCAAAGCCACAAAACTAACACAAGCTTAGTCCCCACTTCCTGAGAAGCAGTGGCGGCTGGTGGGTTTTGAAATGGTGGGGCACACAATTTTAGCGGTAGTATTTTTAACTTCTTTAAATGGCTTTTTTTTTTTTTTTGGTCACTTACTGTACTGTATATACCTGAATATTTATAGAAAACGACACAGACATCAAGACAATATAAATATAATTCACTCACTAGTCCTAGCCTATCACTTGAAGCAAAAATCCATTTAAATGTCTGTGTTAAAAAAGCACTGTGTTTAGTGAATCTGATTGCTGCAGCCTATATCCAACTTAGGCATGGGGTCTTCTTTTATTTTTAATTTAGCTGTTGTTTCAATGTTAGTTTATTAAATTTGTTTGCAATCAAATATTCAATATCTCTACTCTCCAAATTTATATCAGCGGTACCAGTTCAAACTAATATCCCGTAATTTACGTCTTGTCGATGATTGGTTGATAAACCAAGGGAGGCTAGCCTCCTCTGCCATGTTACTTTTCTCAACACTCCTAATCACTGAAAGTGAAATACTCCATGGTGATTGGCTGAATTTTTTTTTTATACCAACAGAGCCTCCTCGTCCCTTTCTCTATCCCCTCAAACTTGCGTTTCACAGATTCGGCACATTCTTGGAAGAAGCGCGGCGGTTACACTTACAGAGGTGAAGTTACAAACAGAAAAAAAGAAATACACATTCCGAGACACAAGATTTTGGGTAGGCTGTGCCTTCCTTGTTTCCCCTGACGAGCCGCCACTGCTGAGAAGAGATCTCATGCAAGAAAAATAAAAACATCAGTGTCTTCAGTGTCATACAGAGCGGTTTATACACAGCAGTGAAGCTCTACCTGGATCAGGTACTCCAGTCCTGGTGGACAGCCTTCGGGTCTCATTGGAACCGGCATCATTGGCACTTGACCTTACAAAACAAAGAAAATTCCGTCTTTAACATCAGGATCTGAAAAAGTGAGATACAAATTTGAAAAATTTTATTTTCCATAGATTTACCGTGACCTGGTATGGCTGGTGCCTGGCAATAAGGAGGGGCGGAATTAATTGCATTTTTCTGTGGTTGGAGGTCAATCGGGTAACCTATTTTAAAGAGTATCAAAGAGCAGGATGTTTCTGTATAGCAGAAATTTAACACAATGCTGTCAGGATCAGGTCACTGATGATAAGGTTTTGACACACTTACCATTATTTGTAGCCATGGCAGGACGCTGCAAATTACTCTCTGGAAACCAGAAAAGCAAGTTATGCAAATATTTTTTTCCATGCATTTTGCATTGTAAGGAATTAAATTTCAGCAGCCTAACATATTTTTTAATAGCCAATAATTTTGCAAAACAGGAGGGCATTAATATACACTGTTCAGGCTGAGAACACCAGGAATTACCGGGAAGTTACTCACTTAATTGAATTTATAAAGCACTTCACAACTGCACCTGCAGACTAAAGTTCAGTACAATCAGTAGCATAAAAACAAACACTTAAAAACAACATGCAACTTACTAATCCAAATACAAGCCCAACCTCTCAAAAGCTAAAGACAAGACGAGATCGAGCCCAAAAAAGTGCATCAATCCATCATACAAATAATCAACACAGCTATTTATTTAGGTTTTTAAGGGGTTTCAGTTTTTTTTTTCTTACACAAACGCATCATTTCTCTTCTGAACGCATTTATTAACCCTCAGAGCCACGTGGATTACTTTTATGATTTTAGTGGGCAGTGCTTGGAAATGGAGACAACACACCTGTGTGACGACCTTTAACCATTCAAATGAAGTACCCAGTGTCACCACTCTATTTTTTATTTTATTTTTTTTTTTTATTAATGCAATGTTAAACCTGAACCACTCTGAGCCTGTTGCTTACTATCTTTGCTTACCAGAGTCATTCATCTGATCTGATGTGATCATCTTTACTTTAAATGCTAAATACAAAGTACTTCCCCAGGCGCTGTGGCGTAGTGAAAGTGCGCTGAGTGCAAATGAACATTCATTCAGAAAACACACAAACAGTTAATGTGGCAAGCAGGGCGATTGCTAATGCACGCCTCACCGCACTAATGTCTCTAATGGAGGAGCCACAGAAGGATAATAGGAGGAATGACGACAGTGAAGGCCGAGAGATGACCACGCCTGGACTTCATGTTGTGTTATGTTTGTTTACGCCACATTTTGCATGTGGAAACATAGCGGCAAATTATCAATATGCCTACAGTGAGCGCGCTATTGACATTAACTCATCAGATGGCAGTCGAGATGTGTGAGTCAAGACTGCATTTTGAGCCAGCGGCTGGAATTGATATATGACCCTATGCCCACAGACAATTCACCCTCCTCCACTTCAGGTGAAGGTGGGGGAGAAAAGTCCTCGACTTCAAATGACCGCTCTGTTAGCTACTTGCATCACTCCAGTCGCTCTCCATTTTAGAGTCTGACAGCATCTGTCACTGTGGGTCTAAGGTGCATGCCTCGGCTCGTTCCCTCTATCTTCGCTGGGGTCTGCCCATTTTTTCAGCATTTTTCAAATATTGCCAGTGGGTGGAGTCAGGCTCTGACCAGGGGTTTAGTTACCCTTTAACATTTATGCACACAAATTATTACCAAATAATACATCAGTTATTTGCATAATTAATAGGCCTAACTATATTGCTAAATGAGCCACATCGTCGAATCATTTTGAATAGCTTAATTTATATTGTTTTTATCGGGCTCATTATGTGATTAATAGAAACGATACATTAGCTAAGAGTGAACAATAATAGACTACTTCATTTTCAGCATTTATTAACCATAGTTAATGTTAATCTCAACATGAACTTAATTTTAAAATCAAATTAGTATCTGTTAGCAAGTAGCCTATGTATTGCGAACCAACATGAGGTTAATAAATGTTGTTAAAAAAAAAATAATGTATATTGCTCTTTGTTAATTTTTGTTAATGAATTACCTAATATTTAAACGAGACCTTAAAGCGTTACCATTTTTGCTATCATTTCTAGTCAGTGCTCTTTAATACCACTCAGTATTTTGGCTGAATATAGTTGAAGTGAAGAAAAGGCATAATTAGCGTAACAATGACATGATGGAAACTGTTGTTCCCACTAGCGCTACTGCAGATGTTTGCGTGCAGTTGTTACTTTAAGGATCTATATCTACCCCGTTACATGTGCTACATTTGTGTAGCCTATAAGTCTACGATTGATTCAAATGTATTGGATTAACCAGAATATACGACAAAACGTTTTTTTTTTTTTTCTTACACAGTGTAGCCTATGCTGCATCATGAATTTCATATGCCAACTTACCTGTTTATCAAAAATAAGTAGGCTGTGGATGATGATTTGTTTTATTCCTCAACTTTTTTTCCCGAAAACCCACTCTAAGAGAGGTAGTACATTTAAATTAATAATGATAAAAATAATGTTTTATGAGAGATAATCCCACTGTTTTCTCTTCGCTCTTTATCTTCCTCACAACACCGCCCATGAGTTTCCTTTCCAGGAAACTGTCTGCTGCTTGTGGTCGGTCGCGAACACACCCCTTACAAACAAACGAAATTACTGGCAAAAAAAAAAGAAAGAAAGAAAAAAGAAAAAAAATCTCTTCATGACCATTTTACCGTAACAAATCTTGCCATTTCTCGGATCCTGTTAGATTACCTCGAATTATTCGTCTGCCTTTATGACGAAAGTGTCTCCATAGAGTTTTTTTCAAATGTTTTTTAAAAGCATCTGATTCTTTTTCTTTCAACTACCATGTCAAATCCTGTCATGACTTGCAATCTCAGTCCATCAATTAACAGCAAACCCCTTATCAAAACACACAATGCAATGCACACAGTGCACAATGCAATTAAAAGTTAAATGAAACGTTTTATATTGTAAGAAGATAGAACTTTTTTTTTTATTCATTATTATTATTTATTTATTGTGGCCATTTATTACCTTGTATTCACGTTAAAGGGCTAATTCACCCAAAAATTAAAATTATGTAATTAATGACTCACTCTCATGTTGTTCCAAGCTCGTAAGACATCCATTCATCTTCGGAACACAGTTTAAAATAATTTAGATTTAGTCTGAGAACTTTCTGTCCCTCCATTGAAAATGTATGTATGATATACTGTCCTTGTCCAGAAAGGAAATAAAGACATCATCAAAGTAGTCCATGTGACACCAGTGAGTTAGAATGTTTTGAAGCATCGGAAATACATTTTGATCCAAAAATAACAAAAACTACGACTTTATTCAGCAGGATTGTTGTCAATCCTCGTTCAGTGATGCTGATGACTTAAAGGAGAACTCCGGCACAAAATTAACCTTTGTTCTAATGGGCTATATGCACGCATAAGTTAAGCATTTGACGTAAGGATGCTCGTCCATTTCCGGTTGTGGAGATTAAAGCGGAGGAAAACCGAGGAAAACGGGATTATGGCAGAGTCTTCTAAATTTAATGTCCTCCCGTCTTTGAAACGAAACGTACATACGTTTAGATGTAATTTTATATATAGTTATGTTTATTTAATATAATTTTAAAAAGAAGCATAAAGATCAAGCGTAGATCGACTGGTAGAGACTATTTTTCAAAAATGGCTTCTTCCTGTATTCGCGAAGTTGACTGTGTGTATAAAATATCTTCTTATTAAACTGTATGGACGGATGCACCAAATAACACGACAGCAGCGTCACTGAACGTGGATTGACAACAGACCCGGAAGAAAATATGCTGACGTAGTTTTTGTAATTTTTGGACCAAAATATATTTTCGATGCTTCAAAACATTCTTGCAGACAGAAAACTAAATCTAAAATATCTTTAAAAAAAATTCTGAAGATGAACCGAGGTCTTACGGGCTTGGAATCATCAATGACATAATTTTCATTTTTGGGTGAACTAACCCTTTAAGGCTTTATATATATATATACTGTATGTATATATATTATACTGCAGTTTATGAAGGCTTTACTGATGTTTTTGCAGTCTCCGTGCACTTATACAGCAAACATGTATGAATGTAGCCTATATATAATATATATATATATATATATATATATGCGCCTATATATTATATATTTGCATACATTTTGTCAGTTTGTATAATGTATTTATGTTTGTTTCTTGTAGTGGGGATTTTCACTATGGGGAGGTAATGTGAAACTACAACTCCCACCATTGGACTACAACTGGTCCTATCTGGCTTTTGCACTGTTGATTGTCCTGATGTGCTTGAACACAGTTAAATGGATTGCTACATTTATTGTCTGTATGCCCTGAGAATTGTCTTTTGTATTCAAGTATAGAGACAGTTTGTTTATTTATTTATTTTATTTTTTTGAGATATCTAGTCTTGTCTGTCTGGCACCTTGTGATGAGTGTGGTGAAACTCCTTCAATACAGAGCCTATATTTACACCTCATCAACTTCCTCTCATGAGAATAGGTAGGCTATGTATCACTTTACAACCGGTTCTTATTACCATATTTTATAGAAACTATTGTTCCACATCATAGAACAGTATTAAAAAATATAAAAATATAAGTGATCTAAAAGACTTGCTTTTTGTTTCAAGCTACCCTCAAAACAAATGTTGATGAATGAAGCAAAATGCAATCACATTAATACATTGACAGACACAAACTGGCAATGTTACATCATATTTACTATTTGCACTCTAATTTAGTTTCGAAGTACAAGCACTATTAAAAACAATTCACATCTTTAAACATTTTCTGTGCATCATATTTTGGGATGAATCTGTTGCAAAGCTAACTTCCCTTTGTAAGTCCAAATGTACAGGATACACACAACGACCATGACTTGATTAAGTTCTCGTATGCATCTTCTTGCACTTGAAATCAACGATAAAGAAATCACGTGTACCAATTAGGGACATACCGAAATTTTGGCTGCCGAAATGGTTTTGGGGGCCGAAATCAGTGACTGAAACATGGAATTAGCTTCTCCGCTCCCACGTTTTGACTGTGTGCAGCATCTATTTCCTGCAAACAATGTGGATAAACTACAACAGTTAAACATGTCAGCTGTGTGGCCTATAGATCTGGATTGACAATATAGATTTTAATCTGTAATGATATGTATTTTAAATCTAAAATCTTTGTGTGTTTTTCTGTCGATTTTATTATGAAATTCAGATAAATGTCAATAAATGTTGATATAAAATCCAGACAAATTACAATAAATGTCGTTTCCAAGCGCTCGACTTTAATCAGAAGGTATGTTGAAGATACATTACATAAAACAGGGTTCATTTTGGTATGGGGGGGGGGGGGGGGTGCTAAATTATGTTTAGCAGAGGCTTTATTTTACTCGTATGTTGAAAAACCCTTTAAAAAATCCCTAAAGAACTAGTGGCGGATTAGTCTTTCGTGTTTTTTGACATATCACAACACGCCCAAAAAACACTCATAAGGCTTTTTCTCAATTCCAAGTACTTCTGGAGACTGGTCTTGCCAGGCTACCATGAAACAATAAACTTGGAAGGATGCAAGGACACAGAATGCATTGTTGTGAGAGACTTGCTGCAATCTTGTTACTCAACTGACCGCTCCAGCATATTTAAGTAGTGGCCAATGCACAATAAATACAACATAACATCACAAACAAATGTCATATTAAAACATTACTTTCATATTATAGACATTATTTTCATATATATTATATTGTTTTTACTGTGTGTTTGTGAAAATTAAGTTTACTGTTGCTTGTGCTTTGTCAATGTTAAAGGGGTGGTTTACTGCTTTTCTTTGCATGATTGTGTTTATGGGGTGCAATATAACATATATTTGTGTTTTTTTCTTTTTTTTAAGTCTTATTTTTCATAAATTTCACCTTTATCGTAAGCCGCTTTCTCCTCTGTCATTTGAACGACCGGTTTACATCCTGATTCTATGAAACCACATCAATGTGTACTTACAGTACATTTACGAGTCATTAAATCATGTTTAATTTGGACTTCTCTGTGCATGCTCTTTGAAGTGAAGGGTGATCCCCATAAACTGCCATTATATGACTGACAGATAAGAACGGTTTGGCCTAAAAACATCAAAATTGAAAATACTGTGGAAACAAAGAGTCAAGACATCTTGGATGCCCTTGAGATAAGCTAAACATATAAATTAATTTAAAAGTAAACTATACCTTTAAAGCCCTGTTTCAAGATCATTTCTGATGAAATAGACATTTCTAGGCAACCACAGAAACTGAAATTTCTCGGGACAGCAGCATGTGTCCAAATTTTAATCTTAACTGTTCTATTTCAGTGCTGACAATCTTGAAACAGGGCTTTAAGTGTAAAATACCAAACTTTAAATGCAATAGAAAGCCTATAGAGGGGCAGGCGCTTGCGCTGGAGCTCTGTCAATATAAACCAAGCGAACCATGAGGTGAATGCTGTTTGCATAAGCACATAAGAAACAGGCAGCAAAAAGAGCCTACTCAAATCTTGCATGAAACTCCTGTTTAGGCATTAACAAACAGGTCTCTCAGCCATCCAATGGCAGCTCATTAATCTCAGCTCAAGTGGATGGCTTCCACTACCTTTTTACTACTTAGCTACTTCACTACACTTTCTTAGCACCCCCAAAGCAGCCCCGATAAGCCAAAGGAGCAAGTTCTGTCTGCATAAGCACACAGCGCACAAACGGGGTACAGTGGGCGTTTAGTCGACCCTCTCTCCGTGGCTAGGTCAGGACAGGAGGTAAAATGCTTGAAGTGTTGTAATCTGTGCTCAATGGGGTTGAGAGCAATTTGGGTAAGCTTCATACAGCTGTCTGTCCCAAACTCCATATTAGCACTGTGAACAGAGAGCTTAAATGTTTTTACTTGACTGACATTGAAACTTGGAATCAAAAAGAATTGGAATCAATAAGCAATATCAGAAATCCAAATAATACCTAACCCAATGAACTAGTCATTTAAAAAAAAAAAAAAAAACGATTGAAGAATTACCTAAATGAGAATACAAGGTTTAAGTCAACATTTACTGTAGATTAGTTAGACATTGACAAGTTCTAAGGGCTGACATGTTATATTTACAGCAGTTTTATGGTGGCACACCTTTCTTTATTTGACGAAATAAATAAAGGTGGTGTGACGTCAAGAGAAGTGTCTGAAAAAAGGATGTTAAAGCTCACACTTTACTGTTAATATATAAATAACCATGAAAAACACTTTGGTGTTGTAATCCGGGGAAAATTATGACCCACATAATCTTTAGTTAAAAATTCAAAGAGAAAACTACCACACCTGAGATTCAAAAGAAATACACAATGTAAACAAATGGGGAACATGTCACAACTTTACTTGGAAGGAAGACGAATGATGCAGGATCCAAATAGCATTCAAGTTCACTGGTAAGTAACTCATACAGCGTGACCACCACATTCAATAACTGACAATGGATGAACAGAACGGGGAGTGTAAATACACTGAGTGAGGAGGGAGCTAAACAGGCACAGGTAGAGGAAGGTAAGCTAATCAGGGACTGACGAGAACAACATGACATCATGGGGACACAGGATGGTTTCATTCTTGGTTTTGAGTGTGCTCAAAATACATGAAATCCTGTATGTTAAAAATAAGAAAAAGACAAATTAATTTACTGTGATTTATGCATTTATGTGAACATATAATGTTTACTGTATATCCAATTACAGCCTACTGTTTTATGCAGAAGTATGTTTGATTGCACCGTGACTAACAAAAAAACAATAAAATAACAAAATATTCATACAATTTGATGGGAAAGCTAATAATCATAGTTTAAAAATCTGAAGAAGAAAACAAAAAGGCCTGTTATGGCTCTCAGATTTAAAAGGTGTAATGGTTTGTATTAATGCAGTGTACATACTTACAATAAGAAAGCAGGCTGCTAATAGAACTGCTTTTATTTTCACATCCAAATCCATTGGAAATTGTAGGCCAAAGTTGTCTGCATCAGTAAAAGCTTCTGCCTCGAATCCCGTCCACTGTTTGCTAATTCGACCAATCGCTGAGGACTCATCCAGTGACACCACCTGGGATCACATAAGCATGTGACTGTTAGTTTGATAAGCATCAGTGTTGGATTCACAAACATAAACACTCACTAGACATGTGTCATATTATTTTATACAATATACTGTGCAATGCCCAGAGTTTGGGATCTCTTACGCTCATCAAGACAAAAACAGTACTATTGTGGGAAACATTTACAATTATAACAGTATTAAAATTATTTTTTTCTATTTTAATTTATAAAAATGTCATTTGTTCCTGCTGCTTACTCCAGTCTTTAGTGCCACCCTTAGAAATCATTATAGTATGTTGATTTGTCAAGAAAAATATTATATTATATTATGTGCTGGGCAACGAATAATTGCATCCAAAACTAATAAATAAACTAAAATAAACATTGCATTTGTTGTAATTTATACACCATACCTCAAAAATAACATCAGAACAACATTTGCAGTCGCAGAACGGCCCCACAATCTTCAGAACGGGTTCTTTCCTTTCATTCTGAACAGTGAACTTTGGCAGGAAAGGATGCCAGCTTTGCATAACATAACCAATAGGGCTGCCTGGAGGGCTCTGAACCTCCATCTGAAATATATAGCAGCACTGACATTAAGATAGCAACATAGGTAGGTATTTTCCAACGTTTAAAAATCATTGGTCCATTTATTAGCATACCAGAATGCAAATCACAATGCAAAACAATGTGATAATACTCATGGGACAGTATATGTGAAGTGGTAATGTTGTGGTATACTATACCTCTTGCAGACAGCAAGGGAAGCAACAACTACTGCAATTAGGGGGACGGGATAAAGTCATCACCTCCTGTCCCATGCTATTCTGGATGTGGAGCTGGAAGGAGCGCACCGATCCACACATCATACGAGTACAGAAATTACTCTCCTCAGCAGCAAAAAACACCTGTTGCCCTAAGCTATTTTTCACCACATATTGATTTTTGGTCTCCCATCCCATGAGAACTGTGAGAGAAAGAGAATATTTAATGGGTTTCAAAAAGTGCTTCTAGTCCAATCAATGGCTAAACATTACCTTCCATTAGTTCCACTTTCTGATGAACTAGAAGCTGGTCAACCTGTGATAAGAAGCATTTTAAAACTGTCACAAAAATAGGCATTGAATGCATTTTCACATAGTATATTTTTAAAAAGATAAAAGATACAAAACAGGTTGTATCCAGAATTGCTATATCATTTCATTTAAGAAAAAGAAAATAAAAAACTGATTTATCCACCAGGGTCATGAGGATTACTGTCACAATTGCTGTATGAGGCGCCACATAGGATTTAAATTCAAATTTAATAATTATAATTTAATAATTATAATTTACTTGGTGCAGTGGACACGACACATGCCTTTAGTGTGAGAGACCCGGGTTCAAATCCACTGTGAGACACCAATGTGTCCCTGAGCAAGAGACTTAACCCCTAGTTGCTGTAGCAACGTGCGACGTTTGACATATGTATAACAATTGTACATCGCTTTGGTTAAAACCTCAGCTAAATGTAAAAATGTAAATGTAAAAGGAAGTCATTTCAGTGTAAAAGGAAGTAATTTGTGCGTACATGGAAGTAGCCTGCCTATTTACCGCACAGAATAATTTACGACTTTAAACAAATACACATTTAAATGTTTAGGTTGTTTGCGTTGTAATACTGTGTTCAGGGAGACTTTAGATTTCAAAATGGTGTCTTGTTATCCAATGTTTTCTCAGTCAAATCATGCAATTTCCTATTGATTCAATAGAACGCTTGAGCTCACAAGGGAATACTTGGTAACACTTTACAAAACGGGTGCACTAATAAGTATTAATTCATGCTTAACTAATGCACAGATAATACTGAAATAATGTGTATATCTAATGATTATTTAAGCTATTCATTAATGATTACCACATTAGGAACTAATTAAGAGTATGTAGGGTTTAAATAGGGTTTATTTATTCATTAAATATGTAAACATGGATTAATTCCATAATAACTCATTTTTTTTAACTAATAGTTTTAATTAATATGTTAATTACCAGAATGAGCCAAAGCCTTGTATTTCAACTTCCAGATAATATGACAAGTACACTAATATGCATTAATATATAATTAATTACCTCATTGTTAATGCAAATTCATGTGCAAATTACTACAATTACTAAATGACTAGTTAATAATGATGTGCCTCAACAAGTAAAGTCATAACATAATGATACCTTTGCAAAATTAATTAAAGCAGACAACTGGAAGTTGAAGTGCATAGCTTTGACTAATTGTGGTATATTAACACATTTATTTACACCATTAGTTAATAAAATATGTTAAGGAATTAATACACAATGACACATTGAATTAATAGCAATTCATGTATTACTTAATCTATTAATCATATAGACTCTTTATTAGTTGCTGATGCAGTAATCATTAATTAATGGTTTAGTTCTTCATGAGTTAGGCTATATATTAACTCATGATTTCCTGTGCATTAGTTAAGTATGAATTAATGCATATTAGTGCACCCGTATTGCAAAGTGTTACCGAATACTGTTCATGATGTCATTAGCTGAGATATTATTGCAACTTGGACGCAGAGATATTATTGCAACACCTGAAATAAAGCTTGCCACAAAGAACCGGGGAAAGTAATGATTACGCATGAAACATTTGAATTGTTGATAAATTGATAAAGTTGACGATGCAGACAGAAACAGGCAGGGTATAAATAGCCAGGTGCAAATGATGTGAGTGGCAACAGCTGTGTGCAATGATCAGATGATGAGTACAGACAAAGGATTATAGGAATTGCAGTTCATTGGTGAACTGCAGGGAATTGCAGTTCACCAACATGAGTTGGTGACAATAAGGGACAGAGACCTCTAGTGGACACCCAGGGAACCCCAACCAGACACTGTGACAGTACATGTTTTTCATGTTTTATTTTGTAAATAAAAATGCACTTAGGTTCTTCAACTCGGGACTTGCGTGTATTACAAAAATGACGCAAGTCATTAAACCATTTGTGTAAATCCACCTTTAGTAAGAATTGTTTTAACCCTCTGTGGTCTAAGGTGTTTTTGGAGTCCTTGAGATGTTCTGACATGCCCTGACATTTGTGCTTTTTTTTCAGTTGCTTATAAACATATTAATGGCAAAGGTGTCATTACACTCTGTTTAGCACAAACAGGGCTACCATAATATGTGAGCAACATGTATGTATATGTTTATATTTTTGAGAGAATAATGTTTATGCATGTGTATTAAAAAAAAAAATAAAGTTTCTGAATAGGAAATGGTGCATACGTAGTTTCTGTTTGGAGCTCCGTCGAATTGATTCATATATCCTTGATTTTATTCTTTACCACTCATTTATAAACAAGCACTTTCTATTTTTGCAGCATGTAAGCTTAACTTCGATACTATTCCTTACAAAAAACAATCGGATTGCTTTGATATCACTACTTATATCCAACTTTCCAATTTTCCACCACTAGCCTTAAGCCCGCTAGCATTGTACGCGTGGTCTCTCGCCTATCGATCGTCTCATTTACACCCATTTAACTGAAAGGATACGGGTTCTATCCAGGATTTCAGTCCTAAATTAGTAGTGATATTGGCAGTATCACTACCAATTTACTGTTCATCTGTTGTAATGGCGAATATATCGGATGTGTGTCTAACGTTACCTCTGAGTGCAGGTGAGGACACATTCCATGGAGAAGCAGATCCGTGATCTACAAGAGAGGCAAGCCAAGCTGCGAAATCAGCGATCAGTGCTTGAAACATCATGCACCGATGCTCACAAGTCAGTGGTCAGTAACTTGTTGACTCCGACCTCGTCTACTCTGTGTTTCTCTGCACAGGACGCACGGAGATCCTGAACGTGACGAGCGCGTCGGAGCTGTTGTGCTGCACGTGGGAGTGAACGACATCAGGCTGCGGCAGACGGAGGTTCTGACGAAGGACTACAGGAGCCTGATCGAGACGGTATGCAGCGTATCGCCTGAAGCAACAATCATTGTGTCTGGACCGCTTCCCATGTACCGCCAAGGACAGGAAAGGTTCAGTAATTATTGGTATCATATGGAACCAATCCATATTATACCGCAAAGTGATGATGTCACTGATCATTACATGGTTTCTTCACTGAGAATATAGAAAGCATCCGAAACACAATTGTAAATGTACAATCTTTCATGGTGTCTTATGATTCAGCCTCAATTATCGCTCCTCAAGAACAACTACACCGCTTTACAACTAGAACAGTGTAGATCTAAAAAAAACTTCTTTTGCAGTGATTTTGCCAAGAGATCTCTCGAATTTATTTATAATATTTATAAGACATAGGAGGAAGAGAAACAGAGGTCTTCATTCTGCATCGTTACCATCTCTTCCTGCTTTTCAAACAAAGGGTTTTTAGTTTAAATACTACTGACCAAGAAAAAAACTGCATCACCATAGTAACACATGCATTACCACAAGAACATGTGGTTCCCATTAACAATGGAATGTATATCCAATCCCGATGGAAACTATACACTGCATGAACTTTCAGTCTCACTCCAACATACATTCACTCATACAGTTTAACTTATCACAAAGTCTCCTAAAGTCTCTCTCTCTCCCACATCTTATAATTACAAAATGCAAAGTTTACAAATGATAATGTGTGTGTAATAAAACAGATACATATTATGAATATTAATAAAAATAATAATAGTACTAAAAACAACATTAAATGAAGAGATTTTGAATCTTCAACAGGAAGAGCTAAATAAACTTATCATTGCATCTAAACCAACAACATGTTTACTAGATCAAATGCACTGAAAGACGTGTTACCAGTAGTGGAAAAGACTTCTCTCAGTATTATTAAGTAGGTCATGTTCCTAGAATATTCAAGCTGGCAGTAATAAAATTCGATTTATGTTTGAAATACTACAAAAAGTTGTGTCCACTCAATTTCTTGCAAGAAAATTATATCTATGAAAAATTTCTGTCAGGATTCAAACCGCATCATAGCAAAGAAACTGCGCTAGTTAAAATTTTTTACTTTTGGCTTCTGACCAAGGCTGTATCTCAATACTATTTCTACTCGATCTTAGTGCTGTGTTCGACACAGTATAGATCATAAAATACTCTTAGATCGACTACAAAACTACACTGGTGTTCAAGGACAGGGATTAAGCTGGTTTAGATCGTACTTATCAGACTGTTACCATATTGTCTGTTAAAATGGGGGAAAATGGAGTGCCACAAGGATCGGTGTTAGGCCCTCTTCTATTCTCAATATGCTGGTAATATTATAAGAAAACATGGAATTAATTTCCACTGTTATGCTGGTGACACTCAATTATATATTTCATCACGACCAGATGAAAACACTAACTCATCTAAATTGACATCTAAATTGTCTTAAAGATATAAAATGCTGGAGGATGTGTAATTTCCTGCTATTAAATTCAGATAAAACTTATTGGTCCAAAAAAGTACCCACAAAACCTCTTACAATACAACTTTAATTTGGAATAATGTCCTGTTACTTTATCCACTACAGTAAAAGACCTAGGCCACAACTTGTCTTTCGAAAATCTTATTTCATATGTTACACCACTCTAGCACCTGTGTATTTAATGGACATTCTATCGCCCTATAATCCATCACATTCTTTAAGATCACTAAATTCTAGGCTTCTGGTCTGGGCATTCTCACATTTAGCTCCTAAACTCTGGAATAGCCTTCCTGATAAGGCTGATACAAAACAATGGCACTGACATATTTTAAGATATGTCACTGTAAGTTGCTTTCAGTTAAAACAGCTCAAACATGCATTTTAGTTTGGGATTGGTTTATGCATTGTCTGTGAAACCGAGGGCATATCTTTTTTTTAGTACAACCCGGAAGTACCACCAACTTAGTTCCCACAACAAAACCACAATAGGATTTTTTCCATCGGTTATAGCACTACTGCAGAATGTGTATGATTCATACACATTGTATTCATCATTATATTCTTCACAAATAAAGAACTAACAAAGCTAAATCTAGACTATAAACCAACTAAACCCCGTCACATGACTTCAACGTCACACCAATAAGCTTCCGACCCTTTCAGTTTTTATTTTATTTTTATTTTGTCTGACCATTTGGGTTAGAATAATGTGAAAGAGCATGATTATTTTGAGAGTTGAAATGCTCACTTCATTGAAATCACAAGTTATGCTGTTATTCACCTGGATCAGGTACTCCAGACCTGGAGGACAGCCAAGGGGTCTGTTTGGGACTGGCATGACCATTGGGACTTGAGGTGGTAAATAACCTGCAGTAGAAAAGAAAATGTGAACTATATAAACACATTATTCATGAAGAAAAAAATAACTAATTTTACCTGCTGGTGGTGTAGGATAAACTTCATTTCTTCCTGGATGAGGGCCAATGGTATATACTATAGTAGAAACAGAAAATCTCATTAACTATCAGATGTACATGTTCAGACATGGAGTGAAAAGGAATGAAAACATTTCATAGGTAGAAATTTGCCTGCCATGTTGAAATAAGAACATTTACCCATACTGTACTGTATGTACCCTTGTAACAAAAATTGTGCATAATTGTATAGAATGTGCACTTGCAGCGACCTTAAAATCTTTAAAAGTATAATTTTTAAAAGCGGGTAATAATAGTGCAGTCAGACAGTTCATTGACAGTGATGATTATAGTTTTGTGCAACGAGGTATTTGCTGAGTTCCGTTGCAGATGGAAATGGTGTTTACGGAAGACCACATACCACAGGATGAGCATATGGTAAGTATCATCTGAGTATATCCACACAGGTGTCACTGGAGATATTACAGGGAATATTACCTAAGGAATCTCAGCGATCGATGGAGACATGCAAACCGAACTACTATGCTAAGTAGAGCAGACAAGGAGTCTGTGACCCTTGCGAAGCCAGACAAGGAGTGACCGAATGTGTGTTTTATACTGGTCTGAGTGTGGTGCTGATGAGGAATGTCTCAGGTTATAACACAGTCTCATCCCAAGTTGTCATATAACTGACATATTGGGACGTCTTTTGACCATGCGTCAACATCCGCCTTTTTAGGGTAACCTTAAACGTCGGTTAGTTGACGATCCCGGGCCGTCATACAACTGACGCTTTACCTTTAATGTCAGTTAGGTGACGGGGTAGGTTTAGGTCTGAGGTAGTGTTAGGATCCGATAACGTCATCTAACCGACGTTTAAGGGTACCCTAAAAAGGCGGATGTTGACGTATGGTCAAAAGACGTCCCACGACGTCAGTCAATACTGTGCTGCAGGTTACGACTGTAACCTTTGTTCCCTGAGAACAGGGAATGAGACACTGAGTTGATTGACGCATTGGGGAACGCCTTAGGTGTGACAGTTGTCTGAAACAACTATCAAATCACAGCAATCCTATTGACCGGCGACAGCCCATGACATTATCAATATGTGACCCGGAAGTATATAAGGGCACCCTGTAAACATAACATTGACCTGATCATCTGAAGGGACTGTTTGCAAGGCAGGCCCACACGCAGTGTCTCATTCCCTGTTCACAGGGAGCAAAGGATACAGTTGTAACCTGAGATGTTCCCACTCGAAGGAGAATTCGAAGATCTTCCCATTGACACATTTGGGAAGTATATATCCATTTCACCATGCTAAGGGGAGAGCATGCCCATTGGCCATGACAACTGTCAAAATTAGCAAAATTCAAATGAAATGCCAGAACCATTCACCCTCAGGTCACACTGGGCTGTCAGTGACAGCATTCCCTACGGTCATAGCCCAAACTATACGCTTCACAGAAAAAACTCCATAAACGTTGTTTAATGAAAAGGCCTACCTGGGCCTGCTCAAGGGCATAGGACCACAGCTTCAAATTAGAAGGGATCCCTTCTAGGGAATGTGGCTAGGGAACCTGAAGGAGCCCCAGCCAATCACAATTCAGGGGAACATGCTCACCCGAAATGCAACCAAGAAGGGCTGACCTGGCGTCACTTACATTGGACACTTCAGTCTGGTCATCTGCCTGTCTGTCCAAAGACAGAGCGTCTGGACACTTGTCTAACTGGGAGGCCTCACAAGAGGCCTACGACCGTCTGACCAGACTCAGGAGACAGAGTACTCATTGTGACTGGCCCAGATTTACTATATAGGGGCCCTTGTGCAGAGAGGAGCTCTCTGTGATAAGAGTTGGGTTTTTTTTCTTGTGCGACATAAAATAAGTATACACAAGGCTTGGCCTCGATCTTGATAATTATCCAATCAGAATTTTAAAAAGTGTATATTATATTATATGATCCCACTCTAATTCATGCAAATGCTTTTAAACCATTCATGTGCGACAAGACAAAAGTGTGACTGTGTGACACACAAAGAGAGAGAAAGACACATGCCAGTAACATGTGATCAGACAGCACTCCAGAATACAGTTCTCTTTCGTGCTTGAACTTACAATAACACACACAATTAAGCCAAAATGTCCATTTTGTCGAGTATCTTCAAAACATAAGAGCAGTCGTATGATGAACTTGAAGAGTTGTGAGAGAATAAGCCGCGTGTGAGGTCGCATCTCTGTCAGTAGTCTGGTCTTAAATAGACAGCAGCCAAGAAAGCTTTCTGTCAGTAAAGTTTATTTAAATAACAAAAAGAACAGAGAAAATTACTAACTGCTCTTGACTAAATAACTTTTTAGCTTTAATAAGGATTAGTCTATATTTCATTTATAATTTATGCAATGCAGACTGTTTAATTCAATTTCGGTATACAGTATATCAGGCCTACCTGTTAGACAGTAGGGCACTGGTAAATATGACATTAATTTTTTACTATTGTATTATTGAGACAAATAACAAGTTTGCAGTAATGCAAAAATGTCAATATTCAATTTCGTAAAAAAATATTTGACTTATGAAACCATTTGTTTATTATATCGCAATCACATATCGAAATTGCATTTGCAATATTGACCTCAATAATCACAATATGTCATTTTCAGCTTTGCAATAGATTACAGCTTTTGACCAATAGTGATTTGCCATGTCAAATCCCAGAACCTGGTGGGCCTTTAAGGAGAACTCTGGTGCAAAATGAACCTTTGGTCTAATAAAACATTGGTACTTGTTGACCATTCTCTGAGATTTGTTTTCATGATAATCTAATGTAAAGAGTTTTATCTCTAAAACTGTTTAGTATATAACGCTAGTATATGGGGGCATTTAATAAGTAAAAAGAAATCGCTAGTTAATACCACTAACAAGGCTCAAAATAGCCCCACACTAACACAGTAACATAATCAGGGTCCCTGCATGCATAATAAATGCTCCCATAAACCGTTTTTAGAGATTAAACTCTTTACATTTGATCATCTTGAAAACAAATCTCAGAGAACGGTTAACTAGGTACTGAAGTTTTATTAGACCAAAGGTTCATTTTGTGCCGGAGTTAGGCCAACTCGTTACTGGTGCATTGTGGGAATAAATGAGTGCATTCGGTAATGTCCACGATGGTTTCGCACACTACTTAAAATGGCTGTCCCTTCAAATAATACCCTTTCGGAGTCGGACACAGCCATAGGGTGTGCATTGAGTGCCGTGCTGATGCAGGTGCAGGTAATTAGTAATCGTGTGTGTGACTGAAGAGACTAGCTCAATTTACTATAGAATTCAGTAATGAGAACTCTTTTTAAAAGTGTGTGTGTGTGGTGAGAAGGACGAGGTCGAAGGCCGTGAGAGAACGGCGTGAGGCTGATGGCGTGATTGATAATGAGTGACACCTGTGCAACGTAAAGGTCTCGTATCTCTCACGGAAGAGCGGAAGCATACAGGATGAGAGACGACAGGGAAGATAGAGAGAGGAACAGCCCTGATCTTGTGTTTTGTTTATGATTAGTGTCTTTTACTTTCGTTTTGTATTTGTTTTATTTTGTTATTAAAGTCTGTCGACTGTTAGCCTGTTCCCACCTCCTTCTTCCTACAACATCTAACCTTGTTACAGTGTGCTTTGTAATAGTTTACTTTTCCTTCACAAGGGTAACCCCAATAAAATGTAATTTTTACTATGAAGACTTGTTCATTTTACAAGATTGTCAAATGCATGAGCAGATTGTCTTGATTTCATGTGTAATCTTTTTTTATGGCTGCTGTAGAAAAGGTAGCTGAATTCTCACCGGGTGCTACAGGTACATTGTCCGCAGGTACATTTGCTTCTCCTCTCTGGTCTACATTTAAAAAGAATGCAAATAAAAATATTATAAATTATTAAACAGATTAGATCATTAAGTTCTAAAACCAGAAAAGTGTCATGCCATTACAGTGACAATGCACTTCATTGGTTGCAATTTCTCATGACTGAACCTGTTTCCTGGTAATCTCCAAGATCATTAACTAGTGTCCCGCCATAAAAGTACTTATTAATATGTAATATGTACAAAATATATGTAAAACAGCTTAGTAATATGTAATATGTACACTTGACCGTTGCAATGTCACTTTTATGAATTCAGATGTTTTTGTTTTATTAAAATGGTTAAACTATCACTTACCTTGCAAAAACATGATGAGAAATTAATGTTTGTCTGTAATGAAACACAATAACAAGAAAACAATAGAATGTCATTGTGAGTTCCCATCTGTAAGTGTTTGAGCTGCCACTATCAAAGTAAGTCTATTCACATTCTTTTGATAAACTAAATCTCAAAAGTTGACGGTTAGGCCCATGCTAATTTAAACTACTTGCTGAGGTTTTACACAACAATAAAACATTGACCATAACTGTGAGTAACATTAATTATTCATGTATTCTTTCACTAAAGTTCCTGAGGGTGTCAATTGGCTGAAGGATTTTAGCTTATTATTGTGTTATAACACAAAGAGCAACTACCACTATCTCTACATTTTTTTTAAGAGAAAACTAGAGAGATCACACAGTCATGTGTGCATTGGAATATATTCGGAATATATATAGGCTATACAAACTGACTTTTTTTTATTTATTTTTTTACGTGTTTTAAGTGATCGGAAGGTTTGTCTCAGGGAATGTATGTCTTTGTTGACTACTTAAGTAACCTTTTAAGTTGACATCCACCAACCTCCCCACCTAACCCCTTATACATCCAGAATACCCATTGCATGACTAAAATCATAAATCATTTTAATGCATAAAATCTTACTCATTCACCTAAAATTGGAAAAGTATAAATATATTTGGTGTTTTATTTGTTTTATAATATTTCTAAGTATATATTTTTGTAATCTATAGCATTTGGAAAGAAAAACGAATTATTTTATCAAGGATAGTAACACGAGTTATGTTTGGGGTCAATCTCGCAAAAATTATGTTTTCCCCTCCAACCTGGCACAGGAAAGAATTATTAGTTCTCATGAGAATTATGTCACTTGTCAAGTGAACTACTGGAGGTTCTCACAATACTACAGAAATGGTTATGTTTGGTTAGAGCCCTAAAACATTTTTTAATATGATATTGAATATGTAAAATTACAATGAACATTATAAATTAAAATAACATGTTATATTGACCTCAATAAAACAACCAAAACAAATGTGTGTGAACTTTTGAAGATACAGAACTTTTAGCTGTATCTTCTGTTTTATACAGCTAAAAGAGCCTGGGAGCCAAGGAACACCGATGCTACAAAATGTGTACAGGACATTGAAAAAAATATCAGCAGATTAATTTTATGTTTATAGAGTTGTCCCCATTAAATTAGGAAAAGTCATTAAATCAGAAGCAAAAAAAAAAATAAATAAAAAAAATTTATTTAGAGACGTTAAACATTTAATGGGGTCAAATTGACCCCAAAGATAATTGGAGGGTTAATGTGTTTTTTTTTTTTTTTTTTTACCAAATTAAAAATAAAAATGAGATATTTCAGGATATTTTTTTACTTTATCCCAAACAAAAATAGGACTAGGTTGTCGAGGACATTAAACATTACCAGCCGAACAGGTAAACTAATCTAGTCCACTTTCAAAGCATTGTTGTGTTATCTTGCAAATTATTATAACTCAGACTTTTAAGGGAAAATGTTTTTATAGAAAGACTGAAGAAATTGTCAGCTTAATGATCGTGACTTTGAAGTCATGTGACCGTGGTGTATTTTTTACTTCTGCTAATTTATAAAAGTTGACTTCATTTGTGAAATTATCATGATGAACAAAATATTCAAAACATAAACGTTTGTTAATCGCAGAACTTTTTTTTTCTGCAATAACCAAGACCCATTGGAAAAATCCTATTGGGTTCTTGTCTAATGAGTTCTATGTCATCAGTGAATCAAAACTCAATTAAGTTTCAGTAAGTCTAGCATTCCTTCAACCAAACTATTACGCACTTCTATAACGTGAGACACTTCTATAACATGGTACACCTGAGCAGAACAAATGTGTTTCTCATTAAAAACCCAAAAATGGGTTTGTGAAAATGTCAAAGGTATCGCGTCTGTAAGCTTACTTACCAGATAAGATGATGATAGCAAGAGATCCTTAAAGGTTCCATCCTTTCATGTATGTTTGTCTGATGTGTAAATGTGCTATTCCTACACTCGTTGTTGTCTGTCAATATTCTCTTTTGCATTAATTGGAATTGCACCTCTGGACATAAAAAGGCAATGACTTTGCAAACCCCTTTGTCTGACATATTGTGAAGCATCAAGACACCTGATCCTCTACACTCCTGGTGAACACGAGGTTGCCAGGATACTGACTGTCAACAATATAGGCTACCCAATGCAAAAACATGGCTCTTTGTTGGTGCTTTAAAGGGATAGTTCAGCCATTATTTACTCACCCTAAAGGCCAATTTATACTTCTGCGTCGAGGGTACGCCGTAGTGTACGGCGTTGGCTACGCACGTAGGCGACGCCGTTGTGAGCATTTATACTTCTGCGTTCAGGTCTTGGTTGCTCTGCAGTACTGCTCCGAAACGCTAGTTGGCGGCGGAGAGTTTTAATGTTCCACTGTGTTTAGATTCCTCGCGGCTAGGTTACTACGAGTGAAAGAGAGCTGATCATGTTGGAATTGGAGCTTATTAAGGTGGAAAAACAGTTCACTTTAGTGAAATTACTAAAACTGAAAGGCAGAAATGAGAGAAGACTTCGGAGGAGATGAAACTTGTGGAAATCATAGACAGTGGTGGAAATGCGTGAGAAGGTACGTGCGGAAATGCGTAGGAGGAAATGCGATGCTACCAAGCCAACCAATCACCGATCTTGCGGTCCGCGTCGTCGCGACGTGTAGTTACATTTTTGAGGAGGTGCGCGTCAGGCGACGGCGAAGGGTACGCGGTAGGAGACGCGTCTGTGCGTATGCTACGCCGTACCTACTGCGCGCACCCTACGCAGAAGTATAAATTGGCCTTAAGGCCATCTTATGTGTAAATATCATTCTTCTTTCATGTCCTGGCTAATCCAAGCTTTATAAAGGCAGTGAAGGGGAGCCCAAAATGTGAAGCCCCAAAAAGTGCATCTCATTATAATAGTAATCCACATGGCTCCAAGGGGTTAATGAAGCGATTATCTCGCTGCCCCGAAGAAGACTTAGGCTTAATTAAACTCACTAAAACAACTTGAATAGATATACAAAACAGATTAGATTTTCTCACTAGGGTGTAATGGAGTAATACAAACATGAGCATACACCACAATGCAGTTATATCTTGATCTGAACAAGTTTTAACCTATAAAATAATGTCATCACATAACATTATAAACATTTGCACATGGCTAACAATAAGGTTGATGACAGGAACATCATATGTTAGTCCAACATTCTCTGTAGCCTAATTAGTGGAAAAATTCCCTTCAGATGCAACTTCTTTCACCGCTGCAAAGAGTATTTGTTGATATTACTTTTATTATATTTTATGAAAAATTTAATTTATTAAATGTATTAAAGTGATTTTTATTGAATCTGACACAGATATGACTATAAATGTCTTGAAAATACTCTTAATTTATTTATCGTTCAACGTGTTTGTTTTGACGTGTTCTTGGAAATGAGCATTTTCTGTAATATATTTTATTATAATGTATTTTTAATATTTCCTCCAAATTTTGACTGACAGTAACTGGTAACATTATGTCAAAAAATGTAAGTTACTCAATATTAACTTGATGCTTATTGAACCATCGTATGCAATAAAACAGTGGCAACATGACATCATTATGGGTGAAATTGAATTGAATTGTATATAAACAGACTTTGCTTTAAATTAATTTAGAACTGTACACAAACTGGCAATTATTGTTGTTATGTTAACTCTTGTTTATTACAGTTGTAAAACAAAACATTTTATTGAACTATTGTATAATAGCAACCATGATGTTGGTCTGAATCAGCATCCTCTCACTTTTTGTAATATTCCTAATATCTGACCACTAAACTGTACAATTGACCATTGCAATGTGTCATGCACTTTTCATGAATTCAGATTTTTTTTTTTTAACAAATTAGTTAAATTATGGGTAATCACTTACCTTTTAAAAACATGATGAGAAAAAAATGTTTGTCTGTAATGAAAGACAATAGCAAGAAAGCAATAGGATTTCATTGTGAAGATTATCTTGCTGCTCCAAAGAAGACTGAAGCCTCGCCCTCCTCACCTCTTCTAGCTGTTGAATGTGCCTCACAGCCATCAACCTATTTGAAACCAATGAAATGATATTTGCCACTCGACTAAGGGCATGGCAGGCCATCCCTGGAGTGTCAAGGTGGATTTGGGGGATAATAGACTGAAGTACCCACTCCAATTCGCTTGCAGACCATCTCCTCTTCTCATGCCAGGACCACCTTTGAGAATGTTAACTGTGAAACAAAACATGTTTAGCAGGATGCCTTCATTTTCCTTATTGAGATATTTTAGAATTTTAGATTTGAGTGATTTGATCAGGTCCTTTTCCTCTTCAGCCAGTACTGAGGTGTTCAGAAGATGCAGAACAGACTTCACCCAAGATCTACTCATATAACCTGACAGATCATCCCTAAAGTCCTGCAGTGGGCTGAGTGCCTTGTTCACAGATTAGGCCCTCCAGGTCTTGCCATATGAGAGCGGTGTCACACTTTGCGGTCTTTAGAGAGAACCCTGGACAACCCATTTTGCTGCTCCAGGATTCTTGCTATCATTTTCTGAGTGGAATCCCATCTTATCACCATGGCATGCTCTGGGCCACTCTTTTCTTCTAGCTATGGGAGAAGTGGCCAACAATTTTCCTGCATATCCCAGGAGCCCTGTTAATGTATTGTGCATTATCTTTCCGAGCATTTCCTGCTTACTAATGCTGTAAATAGCTGTGGCAGATGTGTACTTTACATACAACCATTTCTTCCAGAATTTCTTCTTTGAAAGTCCAATAGCACTCTGATTGTCTGTATGGATAATGTATCTGATGATACATTATCCATTCCATTGATTAGATTGGTCAGATACAAGCTTTCTTGTGTAGTAGCTGATAACGCCATGTATTCTGCTTCACATGATAAGGCAACAGTTTGTTGTTTCTTAGACTTCCAAAAGACAACAGGGCCATTTTTAGACAGGGCCATGTATCCCTGTCATTTAAGTCTGCTGCCCAGTCTGCATCGCTATAAGCCACAAGTTTCAGATACATCACTTTTCTTATAACATAATTCCAAGTCTGCTGTACCTTTAAAATACCTCAAAACATGTTTACCAGCCACCCAATGTTGTTCTTTTGGTTCCCTTTAGATATTGTGACAGTTTACTAACAATGAAGCTTAAATCTGGGCGAGTACCTGTCATCATATAGATTAAACTGTCAATCACTTCACGATATCTCTTTAAGTCAACAGGTTCTCCATCATTGTCAAATTTGACTTTGATTTCACACGGGGTTGATCTTGGTTTGCAGTGAGTCATATCAAATCTCTCCACAAATTTTAAAATGTATCTTTCCTGATTCATTTTTACTTTACCATAAAAATACTCATTTATTTCTACTTTTTTTACATTCCTTTGTATATTTATTTATATATTTTTGCTTTTTTTTGTATCTATTTATTTATTTTTAATTAATTCAGCTTTGGCATTCCATGGGCTACTACAAAGATTGTAATTAAGACAAGATTAGTTGTCATAAAATTGTTATTGGTGTCAGTAAAACCTTTATTTGAACAGCTCGATTCTCAGCCTTGATAACGTGCGCAAGCAAGTTAACGTTTGTCGTGATACACAACTATGCTGCACGATTAAGTCATTTTTGAAAAGAAAAGCTGCTGTTCAAACATCCAGTTTAATAGCAACGTTAATAAAGTAAGAAATCAAACCGTTTGTAAATCAGTCAAGATTTCAGCAAGACAAGAGTATTTGTGTTCGTGCAGATCACTCAAGTAAGTTCACAGAGTTTAGAGACAAGATGGCTGGCCGACGGGAGACAAGATGGCTGGCTGACGGTGATGACGATATAGAGACTTTATTATGGATATCTATGCTAAGGACTATGAGGCATGTACCCATCATTTACTCAGGAAACCAATTTGCAATAGATATTGCTTTTTAGTTGCATTTAGCTCTTGGGTGCATTTGGATTTTGAAACGAATGGAAATCTGTCGAAGAGTAAACAATGTCAGATAACGACAACCGTGCAACACATGAAACAGACATTTAGTACAAACTTCAGATTAAGATTGACAAAGACAACAAAGATTCAATCATACTCTCTTATCTTTGGGAGCGCTGGAGATTTCAGTCTCTAAATGACCCCATGTCAGGAAACAGAAAGATCTGTGGCATTTTAATTCAAAGAACTTAAGGAAGATCTTCGAACCCATATCAGGCTATATTTGGAGACCATGTTCCCACTCTGGTTACTGATTGAAGATTTACATAACTACACCACTGATTGGTGTTTGGTAGTTGAAGAACACGTTCTTTCTGCGTGAGATCGACTGTAGGCTATATTATTTGTGTAACAATAATAAAGTTTGGAATCTCTTTTCAGACCATTAGGATCTATGGCAGGTAAATTTGCAGTGCTGAACATTCTTTTAGTGTTAGTCAATCAACTAAAATTAAAACTGCAAATTAAATAAAAAATATAGGCCTACTGCTAATCTAGATCCTGCTATGAATAAAAGGAACTTTGGTAACACTTTATTTTACGACCCGCAAACAACTGTGTAAGTACACCGAAATTACAGTGTACGTTTCTGTAATTATAGTGTACTTCCGTCTAAGTATAAGGGAACAATATTTTAAGTTTGGGGTAATAAAGGGGTAACAAGCACCACTTTAATTTACAGCCCGCAGGAGTTACACTTGCCCTGTAACTGCAGAACAAGGGGGTAACAAACGCTACTTACTATGTAGCAAAACGAAACAACACTTTTTGCACTGTAATTAGAGAGAAAGGTACTGTTATCAAGAAAAGAAAAAAAAAGTATTAATTAGTATATTTGCCCTGACATTTAAGTGTCATTGCAATTCAATGGGATAAGGCAAGTACTAATTACCACATGGTACGGTCTAAATTAAAATCATAGCAGAAACAAATTATTTTGACTTTTCTAGTAATCTAGTAAGAAAAGCCAATACATATATATATATATATATATATATATATATATATATATATATATATATATATATAGCCTATATATATATATAGCCTATATATATATATATATATATATATATACAGTATATATATATATATATATATATATATATATATATATGTTTAATTTTCAACCCACAGATGTCAAAATTATCCTGAACATGTTTTGCCAGAAATGTGATACATTTTATAAAAAAACAGACGTACAAACTTTGCCTGGAATTAACAGAATAGGTACCTGTTATTTTTTAACTAATTAAATAATTTGCTTGTACATCTGCTTGTTACCCCCTTACCCCAAACTTAACATATTGTTCCCCAATTATACCAACACTGAAGTACACCATAATTACAGAAATATACACCGTAATTTCAGTGTAGCCTATACTTACGAAGTTATTTGCAGGTTGTATATCTGCTTGTTACCCCTTTATTACCCCAAACTTAACATATTGTTCCCGTATACTTACACGGAAGTACACTATAATTACAGAAACGTACACCGTAATTTCGGTGTAACACAGTTGTTTGCGGGTCGTAAAATAAAGTGTTACCGGAACTTTTAAGGAACTGCTGAAGAAACAAATAGCTAAAACCAGCCTAAATAGCTGGATGTAGTGGTTTAAGCTGGTCTCCCAGCCTGACCATGTAAAGTGGCCTAAACTCTTAGATCAGCCTAAGACCAACCATATTAGTCTGGTTCTGTTTTAAGCGGGGTTATGTTGCCAGTTGCCATCATACATCGTGTCCCTTTTCTCACTTTTTGTCGTAAATATGTTAATTTCGAGTTGACTGTCTGATCAGTGCTGAGGATAGATCGCCATCTGTGTGACACTCGCTGTACTGCACCCGGTCGGTGTGTTTATAACCAGCTGCTGCTGTGAGCAAGGCTACATGCTGTAGTGAAGTCCAGTTGAGCTGTCACACTACGCAGACCTGAAGATGGCTACAGCAAGAAACAGGGTGTTTGTTATCGGGGTGGGAATGACCAAGGTAAACACATCTGAGTGGCCTTATATACTAGTGATCTGTTATTGTCTGGTTTGTTGTTGTAGTAGCCTAGCCTGCTCTGATTGATCATCATACTGTGGTAGTAGTAACGTTACAGCTAATCCTGCTGGAGTTTTATAAAATAAAAAGTATAAAGGTATTTGACATCTGTTTTCGCCGAATATGTTTGATTAAACTATTACACATTTACAGTTAGCATGGTGTTTCGTTAATAGTTGTAGCAGTTACTAGTTGCTACAGTAACTAGCCTATTGCTAAAGGCATACATAATGTGGAGGTTTAGTGCTCAAAATTCGTGTTTTAACTCCATTAAAAAATAGTTAACGTTATGCAAAGTTTCTTATCAAAAATTCACTATGCGCGTGTGTGACTCTGATCTTTGTACACAGTGTCCTAGACTTTCACAGAAACGCAAAATGGATAATCTGTAAATATGACCCTGAATTATGTCATGGGTTGTACAATGAACGTGCTTGACGCAATCATGTGAAAGGTCCGAGCTCATTTCAACCTCAACGTTACATGACTGTCGTTGTATCAAGTAACTTAACACTGTTAGAATAAAATAAATATGATGATTATTATTATTGCGGCACACCATACGCGGAAGTATGATTTCAGGGGTGGTACTTTTTGTTGTTGTTGTTTTTCCAACTTTTTACATTGTATGTCATTCACATCCCTTCATAAATAATATAGGTTTAATATGATAATATATAGGCACAATAGGTTTTTAATAATAAGTAAGTAAGTTAATACGTTTTATTGGGTTTTATTTGTCCCAATAAATCCAATTAACAGAATATGCACTATTAAAATTCCAGGCAACTATTTAAACTACATAGCTTCAAAGTGTCATTTTTCAAAGATACTTTTGTCCTGTTTTTTAGTTTGAAAAGCCGGGTGGGAGAGACATCGATTACCCAGACATGGCCAAAGAAGCAGGTGCAGTTGCTAAAGCTCATCTGTTACTGTAGAAATATGAATGTTTGTTCTTGAATCATTTCTGTTGTGGCACAGGGGAGAGAGCGCTGATGGATGCTGGAATAAACTACACTGCCATCCAGCAAGCATGTGTAGGCTACGTGTACGGTACGTCATTCTTAAGTCAGCAAAGGATATTGTATATTTAACATGTCAACATGGTTTTAAAGGGATAGTTCACCCAAAAATGAAAATTCCGTCATTAATTACTCACCCTCATGTTGCTCCAAACCCCTAAGACTTTTGTTCATTTTCGGAAGACGAATGAATCTTTTTGATGAAATCTGAGAGGTTTCTGTCCCTCCATTGACAGCCACGCCACTTTGACACTTCACAAAGGTCATAAACAGATCGTAAAACGAATCCATATGAATTGAGTGGTTCAGTCCAAAAGTTTCTGAAGTGACTCAATCTCTTTATACGATGAAACGATTTAATTTAAGCTTTTATTTACATATAAACATTGATCAGTGAACATAAACAGAAGCTCAACCAAACCTGCGTAATGCACGAGAACAAACAACATTGGTTCAAACGTGCTGCGCAACACGAGAATGAACGTCATTGGTTCTTGCACATCAAGCAAAGATGCCTGCGCTTCTGTTTATCACAACTGATGAGTGTTATATGTATAAACGCTCAAATCAGTTCATTTTATAAAGTGATCATGTCTTGGACTAAATTTGGACTAAAACACTCAATTCATGTGGATTAATTTTGTGATTTCTTTATGATTTTTTTTTTTAAAGCGTCAAAGTTGTAGTTGTGTAGCTGTCAATACTACTTTGTGTTTCGAAGATGAACGCAAGTCTTATGGGTTTGAAATGAGATGAGATGAGGGTGCATAAATAATGACAGAATTTTCATTTTTGGGTGAACTAACTTTTGAATGCCTTAATTCAAATTCATAATCTGATATCTGTGTTGGATGAATGTGGGTTTTTTCTGTATTTCTGCAGGTGACTCGACATGTGGCCAAAGGGCTATTTATCACAGTCTGGGTCTGTCCGGGATCCCAATAATTAATGTCAATAATAACTGCTCTACCGGCTCCACAGCGCTGTTTATGGCTCGTCAGCTCGTTGAGGGAGGTGAGATGTTCATCATAAGCCTGCCTATACTGGACTGTACTATAAATTCAATCTTTTTTTTTTTTTTTTTTTTGATTAGAAATGAAATTTCATAGTTGATAATGTGATTTTTGATACCACAGCAAATGCTATGCTGTTAATTTTTTTTTTTTTTTTAATAGTGATATTTTTAAATGTTTAGTTGTTGTTTTTTTATTTGGGGTTTGATGCTTCAACAAAGCTGCATTTATTTGATGAAAAATACAGTGAAACATAATATTGTTGTAATATTGTGAAATATTGTTACAATTTAAAATCACTGTTTCTATTTCAATAGACTTCCAGTCAAAAGTTTGGAATATTAAACATGTTTTAAATGTTTTTGAAAGAAGTCTCTTATGCTCATCAAGACTGCATTTATCTGATCAATTGTTCAACAAAAACTATTGCATTTAGGTTTGGCTGATTGTGTTCTTGCCTTGGGCTTTGAAAAGATGGAAAGAGGTTCACTATCCTCAAAGGTACAGTACAGCTCACAGCTCTTTTATAATACCAGTGATGAAGCATCTAATATCATCTGCTCATGGGTTTGCAGTACATGGACAGAACCAACCCTCTGGACAAGCACTTGGAGGTGATGATCAACTGTTATGGGATGACGGCAGCGCCAATTGCATCTCAGATGTTCGGCAACGCTGGTAGAGAACACATGGAGAAGTACGGTAAGATGTGGGTGATACTCTATCATGTGGATTTTAGATTGATCCAGGAAACTGCAGTCTGGTTCCTTTTGTAACAGAAGCTGTCTGTCATCTCCAGGCACAAAACCAGAGCATTTTGCTAAAATTGCTTGGAAGAACCACAAGCATTCAACCAATAATCCGTGAGTTTGAGCGACAGTTTATTTCTATGAATTAATTCTTTACCTTATCCCAGATAACAAAAGACTTCCGTTCTCTTTCTTCTCCTCCACATTCACTGTCAGATACTCTCAGTTTCGGGATGGATATAGTCTGGAGCAGGTCATTAACTCCAGGAAGGTCTTTGAGTTCCTCACACTCTTACAGTGTTGGTAAGTTGAGAGCCGTGGCGATTGAGGTTGTTGCCATAGTTTGAATATCCACAGAAGCAAGGCGATAATCACTAGTCAAAGTTAATCTCAATAGATGACACTTTTAGTATTTAAGTATTTACCACAAACATCATTTCTACTGGCACAGGGGAGAGAGGAGGTTAGTTCCAATCCTTGATTCTGATTATTCATGATAAAACATGGCTGTGACCGCTTCACCCAACAGTTTTATTTATCACTGCGTAACACTGCAGTTTCTATGTTGTTTTAATTTGAGCTTTCATGCATATTATACATTGGAACGTTGTTGCTGTTCATGGTCAGGGACTATTTTTTTCTAGTGGAAGGAAGGCTTTTAGTGATTTTACTTAATGAAAGTTGCACTGATAATTATTTTTGTATTTTTTTACTTTAATATTTGTATTGTGTGGTAACCGTTTTATAAAAGCAATAAAGTACTTGAGGCAAGTGTTGTATCGTGAATAAGTTACGGCTGAAGGGGTATCTCCACTTCGCATCCTGCCTAACAATGCCCTTCTGCCGTTATTTATTCACGATACAGCACTTGCCTCGAGTACCTTATTGCTTACATAAAATTCCTGATGTATTTAGTTAGTTTGGTCTTTCCTACTGTTCAGTGACTGTCTATCATTTGGCACATGGGAGATGTGGTGGCCATTAAAATTGAGTTTGCTTCTCCAATTGGTTGATCGGTTTTGCATGTGGCATTTTGACGAGCATATTCTTTTTTAGAATACAATTTAAAATTTGCTTTTAAAATTCTATATTAAGGTACTGCATTATTGTTTTATATTTGAAATTTTGTTCCATTTATTTATTGCTTCTACATATTAAAATGACAAAAATTTAACTAAATATTTATATTTTTCAGTTTATAATGATTTAATTGATTATTTTATCATTTTATTTATCTACATTTTGAAATATGAATTGAATATATCTATTTTTTCCATTTTAAAAATGATTAATTAATTATTAAATGGATAACTTACTCCTTATACATTTCATTCAAGCATCCCTCCTCCATACAATTTTGCCTTTTTTTCTGTAGTGATCTATATAATGCCACAGATGCTGTTGGTTGAGCTTAACTGAACAATATGTTGTTGTTGTTTTTTTTTTTTAATGTCAGAAAATATTTTGATTGTATTGCTTACTTGTTACAAATAGTGGGTCCATCATCCTGTTCAACTGAAGCAGATGTTTATATCGTCTCTTATTTTCCCGTAGCCCGACGTCAGATGGAGCAGGAGCTGCTGTGGTGGCCAGTGAGAGGTTTGTGAGGAAGAACGGATTGGAGAAAAAGGCTGTAGAGATCCTCGCTCAGGAAATGATCACAGACCTCACCACTACCTTTGAGGAAAACAGCTGTATAAAAATAGTAAGAGTAGCTGATACTGGAATTATGTTGACGTCAGAAATAAACTGAAGAATTGGGATCTCACCTTAGAGCCCAGTGACTTTTGAGTGATGACAAAACACGATCGCTGCAAACCAATTTTGGGGTTCAACACATTCGAATATGCGTTTCCACGTACCCATCTCGAACGGGAGCTTGTGCAGTAGCCTTGCGTCATTCGCTTGTAGGACTGTTATCTCCACACGAAGGACAGGGATATCTTTGTCCATAACTGAGGTAAAGCGTACGCCAGTCTGATTGTTTCAGTGAGCCAGCGAAACCTGCTAAAGAGCTCTAGCCAGGCCCCGTGTATTAACCGAAGTAGGCAGAGAGACTAGATCGGGATATAGCAGAGGGGACTCCAGTCTCGGGTCAGCGCCACGATGGTCATTTTCCCACATTGGGTACATGACTCATCCAGGAACGCCACCTCAGCGCGCTTACGGCACAGACACGTGAGGCTGGTCTCACGCTGCAATGTTCATTGGCTTCTTTTGTTACCATTTAAAGGTGATTGGGGCTCTCTGACGTAACGTTGAACGTGAGACGACTATATCTCTAATGTAATGTGTTTTTCCCGTCTGTCCACTAAAGGTTGGCTATGACATGACCCAGCTTGCTGCTAAGAAGTGCTTTGAGACGTCCGGTCTGAAGGCGTCAGATGTTGATGTCATCGAGCTGCATGACTGCTTCTCTGCCAATGAGCTCATCACCTATGAAGCTCTGGGACTGTGTCCAGAGGGTGAGATGGGCGGCTTCACGAGCACACTTTTCTTGCACGTATTTTTGAAAACAGAAGTTTAGATTAGCAGCGTGTTTGTGATTTGCAGGTAAAGCTGGTGAGCTTATTGACCGGGGTGATAATACATACGGTGGCAAGTGGGTGATAAACCCCAGTGGAGGACTCCTCTCAAAAGGACATCCGCTTGGAGCTACAGGTAGGGTTTACCAAGCACACCTGATGCCATTAAAGGAATAGTTCACACAAAAATCTACAATTAGACATCATTTTAATTGCCATCATGTCACTCCAGATCTGTTTAAATTGGATTCTGCTGTGAAACAAAAAAAAATTGGAATTTTAGCAGTGTTCATGCTTGGGCTGCACAATTAATCGAATTTATAGTCGTGATTACAGAAGCCATGATTAATCGCTAAAACCCGCGATTACAACAAAAAAGTCCACTTTCATTATTCTGCGTGCTTAAGAGCTGTGTTTAGAACATGTTACATTGTTAGAGACGGATCACGACTACTTCAGAGAACCCAGCACTATAGGAACTACCATGCTGAAATAAAGTCTCTCACCTCAGGAAAAACTGACTTTCCTGTCCTGTCAGCCATTTTCTGCTCTTCAATTTCACACGAATATTCGGTTTTGGCCGAAACTGTTTTGGAGGTGCAATATCATTGACCAAAACACTGAGTGCTTCTCTGATGACGCATTTTGACTGTTGGTGTCTATTCCGTGCACATAACGTGAATATGCTACAACTGGTAAACATATATATAATATATTCGGTAACTATTTACAATAAGTTCTCATTTGTTAAAATTACTTAGTCAGTGTATTATTACCACTTTATTATACTACCATGAACTAACAATGAGCAATACATTTGTTACAGTATTCATTAAACTTTGTTAATGTTGGTTAATAAAATGAGTCGTTATTTTTTTTTAACTAATGTTAATAAATACAACTTTTGATTTTAATAATGTATGAGTAAATAAATGCTAGATGTATTGTTCATGCTTAGTAGATCCTCATGTTAACTAAAGTAGTTAACTAATTTAAACTTAAACTTTATTGTAAAGTATTACCATATATTTTACATTTTACTTGTTAATTATTTAAAAAATTGGAGTAGAAGCATAATTATATAATTAAAAAGTTAAAAATGCTCTTGTGTACGATTTCAATGTTTACAGCTTAGTTTTTATTTGAGTTGTGATTTATTAAATAAATGTGATTTATTAATTGATTGTTTTAAAAAAAAAATTATGGTCAGGTTTTGATTACCTAAAACACTTTAAATTTCGGTAAAACATTATTTTTAGGGCATCGCTATTTTCTGGAGCTTGACAGTGTCCATGACTAACAATGTGTTGGTGTCTGCATGTGGCATTGCACCAGCAGAGGGAGCCGCATCTCTTAACTAGTGAATCAATACTAGATTCAAGCTCCTAGTGCTTGTGTTCTTAACGTCATCTTTTAAACCATCCAACCATACATAATAATATTAATAATAATATGCGGATCACCCTAAGAAAAGTAATTTCCACCCTAGAATTATCCCAGCACTAAATATAAATGAAAGCAATGTTTCCTGTTCTGCTTTTCAGCAACAGCGCCTCGATGTGATGACATTAAAAAAGTGTACCGCAAAATAATGTCCTTGTCCTTGTAATAAGGTTGTCCTTGTGTACTGCACTTAGTGTAGTCAGCTTGATGAACAAATGACTCCTATGAACTAGTTGTTGGTGACTCATGAACACACAGCACAACAAGTGTAGCCCAGTTCATGAACAAATTGGCTGTTTCTCCATTTTCATTCAGAGGTGCTCTGAGAAAGATATGTCTGGGTTATTGTTTGGGGAGCCAATTCTCCAACTGCCCGCTCCACTGTCATCATGTATAATGGACCATTTTGCCATCCGACAAAAAAATAAAAATGAAATCAATAAGAAAATCCCGACCAGCAGATGATTGCTTTGTTGCAATGCAGCTGTTTCGCATATTCACGGAAACTAATTTGAATGTCAAGCCATAAATCCACAGAAACTATGCATGGACGCTTGCTTTTGTGTTGCCACCCCTCATAGTACTAATGCCACCCTATAAAATTATTTTATAATAATTCGTAGATCCGCCCCTGGTCCGGTTAACAGTAATTTGACAGTTTTTCCTGATCCTCTTGACTCGTGAGGACCTCCCTCCCTGATCCTTTTCAATGAGGAGTTGGGAATCACAGGCTGACTGAAAAGGTCTTATTCTAAGTCCCTTATCCTGTAGGGGATAATGAGCAAAAGTGCAAGCAGTTTAGCCCATCAGGATAAAATGCTCAGCCTGAGCGTTAACTCACGAATCAGGACTGGTGGATTAAGGTGAGGTGTCGTGTCATTGGCTGTCCAGCACGTCAGGGGGTCTTCCCCGCCTAACTTGACTGTGAGATCATGAGAGTTTAGAAGGTACCCATCACCATCCATCGGCATTATTATTTAACATTATCTACTTCCAAAAGAACTACACTGCAATCCACAGAGAGAGACATTGTTACTACGTTAAGCTTTTTGGCTTCTTAGTTAAAGTGTCCCCTATTATGTTCCTAATTTTGTTTTGGAGGTCTCCTATAATTGATTTACATGCGTCCTAAGGGGGAAAAAATAAACTCTTGAATTTTTTCACAATACACATTGCACATCACCTCATTACTCAAAGAGTCTGAAATGGTGCTTTCGAAGATTCAGTCCTAAATGAGAGCTTACTCTACTTTGATTGGTCTGTTGGCCCTGTCTGTTGTGATTAGTCTACTCCTTACAGCGCGAGTCTGAAATGAAATAGCCATTACCATATCTGAATTTTAGCTATGGAGCTTCCTCAGAGCTTGGAAACAGTAACGATGGTTTCGGTTTTACCAATCAATTTGAGCCGATTTCTCATCCTTTGGAAATGCATGCAAAATTTATTTGCTTAGCGTGTGTATGACATGCCAATTCGTATTTCCATTTTTGGCGTGGTATCAACACGCATAATCGCTTTTCAGCGTGTTTATGAACGCCGTTGACTTAACGTTATTACTGTACATATAAATATATGACTTACCTCAACCCCGTCCCTAAACCTACCCGTCACTGGGGTTAATGGCATTTATGATTGTTCCCTTACCATCCTAGGAAAAAAAAGATCGCTCCCCAGATGTAGATCTACATTTTGCTTCGTTTCGCGCGGACATTTGACGGCATGTACAGACACGCGGAATCACTCGGACGTTAATGGCGTATAATAACACGCATACACGCGGATAGCTCAAAATGCGTAGAGATAACACGCCACTTGACTCGAAAGTGGCGTTTATGTTTACGCAAAAGTCATGATGTCATGTTGTGCTTTCGCAGCATGACGATAACACGAACCAAACTTCCACGCCTTAGTATAACCGGTCCGTAACACTAGATGTTGCTTTGGGGTTTTAAGCATGCGTCAAAACCACCGCCATCTTAGAACAGGCGTCTTGTCATAGGAAGTAGCTAGGTAACACTGCTATCTCCGCCTGTACTTCGAAATATATGGATTTTCTGACTTTGTGCTGCAAATGGATGTTCACGCAAACGAAATCTGAACTAGGAAAATTATTTTTATTTTCTCTGGACTAAATAAAATGTCTGACCATTGGAACGAACAAAAAAAAAAAACCCTAGAAAATCGCATTTGTGACGATTTATGGTGATTTTATTTCTGTTAGACCTTACATTTACACTTATGCTTTAAAGAGGAGGGGCTTCCCTGTACCATGATGGCGGCTGACAATCCAATGAACTGCCAAGGTGACATCGAGTGTATATATCTATGAATGCTAACAAGGACGCTAAAGACCACAACGCCTCTTGAGGCCAGGGGTGTGAAGCTTGGTTTATAATCGTTGCGACCCCGTTTCGGGTGGCAACTTTACGCACGGCTCTGCTTCTGAAGATGCACGACTTCGAGGTGAATCTAGCCGAGCATGTACGTCTCGTCACACCGCCACCCAGTTTGCTTACGTTGAGCCTATACTAGCAGAAATAATCGTTAATGTACTTGTATACATGTTCTCATAGCCATATATTTTGTTCTAATGTCACAAGTAGTAATCTCAAGGTTTACTGTGTTTTTTTGGGAGGAGCGTGCGCAGTCAGAGGAGTTAGGCGAAAGTATAAACAAGGCCTGAGGTTACATCAGCCACAACTTTAGTGTTTGAGGGCGGGACAAAGTAGACGTTGTTCGCAGGCAGCCAATGAAGACGATAGACTGGAATACACTGGAATTGCTGACGACTCGTTTCGGGCAGTTCAGAATCGATTCTTTCTTTTAGGAGACAATAAGTTTATTTGTAATGCACTTTGAGCTTTGCAGACCTTTTACATTCTTAAAAAGCCGTATTACACACGTGAAAGGTAATATTCAAAAAAGCATAATGGGGCACTTAAAAGTAATCACTTAACATTACTTACAGAAACAAAGTATTAACTGGTTAAAAAAACATTTTCACTCTGCAACAATAGACCTTAGTCAGAGTAGCTGCATTGTTCATTTTTTTAGGAATGAAAACGAGATGGTGAGAGAAAGAAATACAGTGTTTTCAATTGAATGTACTGTTTGTAACAAAATGCCTATTGGTCATCTTTAATCTCAGTAGACAAAAATAAAACAGACATTTTAAATAGCATGTGATCTAGGATCTTTCATGCCATTATAAAAACATCTATCCCTTAGCGGTTTGAAATTCAGCATGGTGTCTAACCAAGATCAGTGCAAACATTTTTATGTAGCATTCTGCAAATATATACTCTACAGATTTTGTTTTTTATTTCTTCACCTGTTCTAATCCCTGATTTTAGGTCATTGCATTTAAAGAATATTTACATGTATAGTTACATGTACAAGAAGCCGTATACCTCTGTAAGGTGACAGATCTTCAGAGTTATTTATTACATTTTTATTTATTAGATTTGATTAAATTACACTTTGGTCAAAGACCTTTAGGAAAGTTTCTGGTCCACTTTATCCCATTTTTGCATATTTTTTTTTTTTATATATTTATTTAATGAATTATTAGAGGACAGAAAATCAACAGGTCACAGAATAAAGGAGCAATGAAGGCAGATGGCTGTGACATTCAGAGCGAGTGTGCGGTGGATGAACTCTGGCCTGTTTTTACGGCTCAGGTCTGGCTCAGTGTGCGGAGCTGTGCTGGCAGCTGAGGGGGGAGGCGGGGCCTCGGCAGGTCCCCGGGGCAAAGGTTGCCCTGCAGCACAACATCGGTCTTGGTGGAGCGGTGGTGGTCACTCTCTACAGGATGGGCTTCCCTCAAGAAACTAGGTATGTTTAAAACTAATACGTCTAAAAGGGATACTCCTTTTTTTTGAAAGAGGCTCATTTTACCACTCCCCCAGAGTTAAACGGTTGAGTTTTATCGTTTTTGAATCCATTCAGCCAATTTTCTGATATTTAGATGAATATCAGTAACCAGACAGAGACAGTTTCTGGTCTCATTGACTTCCATAGTATATATTTTTTTCCTACTATGGAAGTCATTGAGACCAGAAACTGTCTGGTTCCTGATATTCTTCTAAATATCAGAAAATCGGCTGAGTGCATTTGAAAATGGTGAAACTCAACTGTTAAACTCTGGGGGAGTTGTAAAATGAGCCTATTTCCAAAAAAAGTGGAGTATCCCTTTAACAAGCATTGAGTATCTGGCCCAGATACAGCCAGCTCACCCAAATGATATATGTATATATTCAAAATTCTGTTTTTCTAATTACTTTCCAAAATCACAAATTATATTTGTATTTATGGCCCACTATTTAAAAATGTTGTGTTTGATAAGATTTTAAATGTTTTTGAATGAAGTCTCAAGGCTACATTTATTGTATCAAAAAAAGGTCAAATATTATTACAATTAAAAATAATTGTTTTATTTAAAATGTAATTTATTCCTGTGAGCCGTTACTCCAGTCTTCTGTGTCTTCGCTTCAATAGACTTGTTTGATGTTCAAGTAACATTTATTTTTATTATTAATATTGAAATCTGTTCAAAAATGATACATTTGTTTTAGAATGCTTAATGAATACAAAAATATAATTGAATGAAAACAGCATTTTTTGGAAACAGAAATATTTTGTAATTGTCTTTACTGTCACTTTTGATCAATTTAATGCATCCTTGCTGAATAAAAGTATTAATTTCTTTCCTTCTTTATTGTAAACAGTCTTACTAACCCATGGTACTGTACATTTTATTTAGGTATATATATATATATATATATTTGATTTATACAAACCTTTGGTTGCAAAATATCAATGTTTGTTGAAGTTTATCCATTATCATGTATTCATGGTCTTTAATTATATAGGAAAATGTACAGCAAAAAAAAAACAAAAAAACAGTTCAGGGTCTAGGCTTGTACGATTCAGCTCTATTACATGTTTGTTTAAGTATACAGAAGGTGGGTACAAAATCCAAAGTACAAAAGATTATATTTCCCTTACATGAGTGCATATCAGTCTATATGAGTATATATGTGAAATGTTCAGTTATTAGAGTATTCAAGAAGTGATTTTACTCTCTCCATGTAATATTGTCAAATATTACAATTTGTTAAATGCTGTAGTTCTATTAACTACATTAGAACTAGACTTTTGGACTTGGTGCACACCATGTACCAGCAGTGGTGAACTTGCAATCTAAACTTTCCCAGGTCTCGGATCGCTGCAGTACCCACCAGCGCGTCCAGTGACCTCAAAGGCTTCAAAGCTCACACGGTCTTTCAGGAGATCGAGAAGAAGCTACAGGAGGTAATTCATCAGGAATGAAGATCTCACCAATTATACCATGCAAATAAGACTTTTAAATGAAATTGTTGTAGAAATAATTTGTACCAGTGTAAGATTAAAAATAGTACAGTAACTTAAGTTATTCTTTCCAGAAAGAGAGCCACAAGGCATTGTTCATTCTTGTCTATCTGCGTGTTTCAAGCAATTTCAGTTATTTTTGTGACATCACCATGTTATTTAGCTTGATTCATGAGTAGTTTGTTAACAGACAATTTGCTTTAGAAAATAATCCAATTTGCTACAGAATTATTAAATTATGTCATTGTTTTTAACAGGAGGGTGAGGCGTTTGTAAAGAAAATTGGAGCTGTTTTTGCTTTCAAAGTGAAGGATGGTCCAGGTGGAAGTGAAGCATTATGGGTTGTGGACGTAAAAAATGGCAAAGGCTCGGTGACCAACGATGCAGGTGTGTTCAGATTTTTTTGTCCACCTCATTGTGTATCAGTGCACCTCATTAGTTGGGACATGCAGATTCTAATAAAAAATACCAGAAGCAGCTAAAAAAAAAAAATTGTAAATAGACTTTGTCTTTACAAACCAAGCAGTCATTTGACAGATTGAACTCTAAATTGAGTGTCTCCAAGAGCTCTACTTTTACAAACATTCTGATGATTCTCTGTTCACTTTCCACTCAGGTAAGAAGGCTGACTGCACCATCTCTATGGCCGACTCAGATATGCTTGCTTTGATGACGGGGCAAATGAATCCACAAACGGTACGTTTTAATGATGGTTTATTCTTAGGGGTCTGTTGAAATCTTGAAGAAAAAGAAAAAGAACATCGTCAGTTGGGATGTAGTTTAATGTTTATGAGTGTCTTGGGACAGAGCCAGCATTTCCAGGATTAGTCCCTTTTAAACCTTGTCCCATGACCCACAGACACACTGACCATTCGCCTGGCCTGCTAATTCAGCCTTCTCAATGCAAGTTTCTTACAAAATACGGCCAACACAACATTTATAATCTGTTAGGCCTACATCAATATTGACAATTTACGTCTAAATGATCTGACTTGTGTCTAAATTATCCAAAATCCAAATAAATCCCATAGACCTACATTTAAGGGTGAACTCGAACCATATCTATTGATCAGAACGCCATATCATGGGGGTGTTTTTCTTCTTCGTTCACTTAGATTCCGATTCACAAGCTCTCGATTCAATTTTATTCAGATTCATTTGGTCGTTATGTCCATTTTGCTTCAATTTAAAAGATATTCTCTGTCAACTAATGCTGTAAAGTATAGTTAAACCTTGGAACATTTTGAAAGTATTTTTTTTTATATAATAATTTGCTCGTGAATCAGACTACTTTGATTGCGCTGTATGTTTTTGATTCATTAAACCAACCGATTCATAAGAGTCATTTGTTCATGAATCAGGCTACTCAATGTGTGTTTTTGATTTGTTAAAAATAACTGATTTATAAGAGTCATTTAATTGTAAATCAGACTACACGGGTCACTTTTTTTTTGATTTGTTAAAAAGAACTGGAATCATAAGACTCCAGTAAGACTTTTTAGACATAAGACTTTTTTTTTTTTTTTGTGAATCAGATTGCGCTGTTTGTTATTATATGCAGCCCAAAAGATATTTTCTTGCCAATCATTTTGTGGTGTGTGTTTTTTTTTTTAAAAAGCTTATGTTCAATTTGGCCTGCAAACTTAAAAAATGAATTAAAATTTGCCCGTGGGGTTGTGAATTCAGCATCCACTGCTAAGAAGTGGTGCAAGAAACACTGGCATATATAGAGTGAAATATCATTGAAAAAAAAAAGTCTAAAAAATCTAGTTTTAAAACCTGTCCAATGTTCATTTTTAATCAAAAGTTGTGTCTTTGCACTATAATGTGGCCTTTCTGATTAGTCGGAGGTCAGAAATGACCTTTAAACTGAAATGTGCAGTCCATAAAAGTTAACTAATATCTAAGTAAAAAGAACATGGAGTCCTTTGAAATGGTTGTACCCTGTGATTCACACCCATCTGTGTTGACCCAACCTCTATCATTTCAAATTGGTTTCTTGAACATGACGATGAATTCACTGTACTAAAATGGCCCCCACAGTCACCAGAGCTCAACCCAATAGAGCATCTTTGGGATGTGGTGGAATGGGAGCTTCGTGCCCTGGATGTTCATCCCATAAATCTCCATCAACTGCAAGATGCTATCCTATCAATATGGGCCAACATTTCTAAAGAATGCTTTCAGCACCTTGTTGAATCAATGCCATGTAGATTTAAGGCAGTTCTGAAGGCTAAAGGAGGTCAAATACATTATTAGTATGGTGTTCATAATAATCCTTTAGGGCAGTGTATAGTGTATATGAATGAAACATTGGATAGTGTTACTGTTTGTTTGTTTTTCTTTCTTTTTAATGTCTATAGTTTTTATTTTATTTAAATTTTAGTTTTAGTTGACAAATGAAAATGCCAAATGTTGCACTGAGCACTAGTAGACTTACTATGGCTCTTTTTACACCTGGTTTTAAGATGCGTTTTGATCGATCGGATCACAAGTAAACGGCAGGTGTAAACGGGGTCTAAAACGCTTTGAGCTTGTCCACTTCGACCACTTCCAGAGGTAGTTGAAAACACATTCGACCGGATTGCTTTCATAGTGTTGATGCTAATGTGGACGAATGGGTTCGAACAGCCACAAAAGTTCATCTACCCTCCGTCTGTTGACTTATTGCGTTTGCGTACGCATTATGTGAAGCGCGCCAAACAAACGGGATGTACAATTTGACCCAATTTTGGTTTGAAGATGAAAAACGTACCAAGCACCATGTTCTCTTGCTATTTCTGATTACTAACATGCACTCTGTATGTTTTTACATTGCCTCCGTTCGTGTTTATTCGTCCATTAGATCAGAAGATCTGGTAAAAAAAAATCCATACATTTTCACATTGAATCAGGACAGAAGTGGTTGAAAGTGAACAGAGACTGATTAAAACATCAGGTGTAAATGTGAACGTGTCTCCCTCGTCTGTGAATTAACCAATCAACTAAAATATATCAAAATACCAGGTGTAAACTGGGTCTATAAGTAACTTTGCAACTACTTGTCAATTTATTCTACTAACCCGAACCCTAGCAGTCTTAATACTCTAATGAGAGTCAGTTGACATGGAAAAGTGGGCAATCGAAATTAAGTGTAACCTTTTTTTAAGTTAACGTTTATTTCATGTAACAAAAATATTTTGGCTGTAATGGTTTTAGTTTTAGTGGTACAGTAACCCTTATTTGTAAAGCTCTAATTTGTTAATCTTGTTCTCTTATTTAAAGGCATTTTTTCAAGGAAAACTAAAGATAACTGGAAATATGGGAATGGCCATGAAACTTCAAAACCTTCAGCTGACACCTGGAAAAGCCAAACTGTGAAATCACGTCTCTTGAAAAGGAAAGTGGCACAAAATCATCCGTGTGGAGAGGTGCTAGAATAGTTAATTTCTAAAAAAAATAATGTTTGCTAAAATTGTTTTGGTTTTTTTTTTTTTTTGTAATGTTCCACTATAACAATGAGTTTGTTGGTCATTGCATACATGTAACTGCAATGTTAGTAACATCTGAAAGACACAAGGATGAAGACTGATAATGTTGCTGTTGTAAATCATAATAATCTTTGGAAACTACAAGAATGATAAAAGGGGTAGAACTAAAAAGAACTATTTGATTCTTGCAGATTTTTTTCCCTTGGATTTTATAGCATCGCTGGCTTGGTAATGTCCGTCTAATTGACTAAAATCAGTTTAATAGGTGGAATTCTGCAAAGACTTATTTGGGACCTTCATATCTACTTTGTAGTGTCAATCCAGTTAACATGCAAGTAGAGAGTAACAGACCTTGATGCTTGCTTCAACGGTATATTGGATATGTTATCAATTTTAAAGTATTTTGTATAATTGTAAATTAATCAAGTTTGTAAAAAGACACATTTCTAATAAATATTCAATTTTCTTCAAAACATGCTGTCATTTTCCTAATATTTTTATAATATAGTACAATAATGTAATGCAATACAGGTCCTCCCTCCACCTTCTGCTCATCTCTAATATCTGGATCTTACAACCAGTTAATTAACCTCCTGTTGGGCTACTACTTTCTATTCTGAACAATTTTCATACAGGAAAGTATTGGCGGATTTTAGTTACTTTTATGCTCCATTTCCTGAAATGTAACCCACTGGATGTGTGCATCTTTGAACACCATGGAATGAGAAGACATGCATTGCTTTCATCAGGCGTACCGAGTGAGTCATAATTTTATAGAATTTCATTTAAATCACAATTAATACATTTGACATTTTCCATATAAACAATCTATACAAGTTCTGTAAGGCTTTGGGAATGTGTGGCATGTATGTGTCAGTCCATAAATCCCACTTCTGACAAATTTCAGAGAGGTTTGCAAAGGAAGTCCTTCCCTCATGTTCCTCTCTGGGTTTCATTGTATTATATTTATAAATGATTTTTTTTCCTGTGATGGCTAAGCTACATTTTCAGTGTCAGATGATTTGCTGCTCAAGAAACATTTCTTAACAACTTTTCTTACCATTATCAATTTTTGAGGAAATGGTAAGTTACACATATTTTTCAGGTTTCTTGATGATGAAATAGAAATATTTTGGAACATTATAAATGCACTGCCACTTTAATGTATCAATTTAATGAATCCTTGCTGAATGAAAGTATTAAAGGGATAGTTCACTTTGAAATTTATTTTTGGTTTGTTTTAGTTTACCTCAAGGGCATCCAAGATGTAGGTGTGTTTTTTTTTTTTTTTTTTCACAGTATTTTCAATTTTGATATTTTTAGGTTAAACTGTTCGTGTCTGTCAGTCATATAATGGAGGTCTATGGTCACCACCTCAAAGAGCATGCACAGAGAAGTCCAAATTAATCTCTCTGCGCAAGCGCCGGACCTGCAATCTCTCACAGCCACGTCCAAGTGGCTGATATAAACATATTGTAGATATACAGTAAATTGCAAAGGAAGACAGTTTCGATATATCAACAGACAATGCTGATTTTTTAAAAAAAAAAATATTTTTTTTTCACAACTGCGCAAGAGATCACTTCCGGCGCTTGCGCAGACTGATGCGCCCTCAGATCACTTGGACGTGGCTGTGATTACATGAGGTAAAAACGATATAAATACTGTTCGTTTTCACACACAAACCACTCGTTTCCTGTCTTACGCCATGCCATCAATGTGTACTTACATTTAGGAGTCATTAAATCATGTTTAATTTGGACTTCTCTGTGCATGCTCTTTGAGGTGGTGACTATAGACCTGCATTATATGACTGACAGACAAGAACGGTTTAACCTAAAAATATCAAAATTGAAAATACTGTGGAAACAAAGACACCTACATCTTGGATGCACTTGAGGTAAGCTAAAACATATCCAAAAATAATTTCAAAGTGAAATATCCCTTTATTTTACCTTTTATATCTTACTGACTTTTTGAAAAAGTGGTGGTTATTGCAAACCTCGCTCATTTGCAGTATCCCCAAAAATATTTGGACACTTAATTCACATGTAAATTGTATAATCAATGAATCTCATCGCAGTAGATAACAAAATATCAAACCAAATTATACTATTGCATTCTTACTAGCTTATAAACATCTTCACTTAACTAACTTTTAACCAACTGTTTTTTTTTGTGTTGTTGTTTTTTTTGATGATGATGATTTTTAGTCATTTGTAAATGTATTTCGAAATACATTCAATTAAGTTTAAGCCCTATATAAGATAATAATGTTTAGTTTGTAAACTTTTTTTTTTCCAGGGTTTCTGGGTTGGCTGTAGGTCTGGGTGGAGTTAACGGCTAAAAAACCTCTGATCTGATGCATTGACATTCTGACGTTTAAATTAAATCAAATACTTTTAGCTAATACAAGTGTCCAAAAACTTCTTGGGGCCACTTTACGTATATGTGATCACTGGTGGTTAAATCTTCAGGGGACAGTTTCTTTCGCTCCCTGTTAGTGAAAGAAGTTTTAAACAGAGAAATATATATATATATATATACTATATTTAAAAAGAATTTAAAAAATGATGAAAACCAATCTCAGCAGCATATGGTGAATAATATAAACGACACATAAATCCAAGCTGTCCATGAAGAGTGTTGTTCTTCTCTCCTCACATGTAAAGAACACAATAACAACAGCGCTCATACGTACACCGATCCTTCTCCACGCGCTTCAACGAGGAGCTCAGCCATCTGGGAGTCAACAGGGTTTAGAAAATCCCCTAAGCAGGTCCAAAGATTCACAGCCCTGATCGCATCAGCTTCCCTACAGTCATTTGCACACATACTCAAAATCCAAAGGTAGAGAAAGAGAACGGCTGGCGTCTTGCAGCTCTGTTTTGGTCTCTGACGGAGTCTAGACATTGGTCTCCAGACCGTTCATGTCAATGGTACAGTGTTCTTTGTCTTTATGGTCTCTTTTAGAATGGTGTGGAGACAGGTGAGGGGAGCTCTTGTCGGCTGGCCTGATGCCCTCCTCCAGCAGCATTAGACGGGCCACGTCAGGCGACAGGTGCTCGGGTTTCCTCGTGGGGCCAATAGGAGGGGGCTGGAAGCAGCCGTTTTTCTGATAGGACATCATCTGCTGGATGCTGATCATAGGCTTGGTCTCACAGATGAGAGGAATCTGTAAAGAGAAGACAAAAGTCGTCATTTTATTGCTGCTGCTGAGTGAAACTGGCATCAGATGCATTGGGAGGCCCCAGAACATCATGAAGAACAAAACCAAATTTATTTGGATTTTGTTTTTGGTAATTAGAAACTGTTTGTCAAAGTTTGCTCCAGCTGGTAAACCGCGGTATCATTTGGTCCGTCACGATTCCGTAATAGATAATGTGGCTGTTTTCCTGTACGCTTCGTCGAGGTCAGATGAGTGAAATCATGAATACACTGGAGAGCTGCTCTATTAAGCTTCGTTATTAAAACTTAGTTTTAAGTTGCCAGTCAGCGCCAGCACTTTCATGGCTCCCAGAATATATTGTTATATTTGAAATTAAATAGGCCAATATGTCAAAAAAGAAAGCCTCTGCTTTTTAACAACAACAACCGACATTTTATAGCTCCTTCATTCATTATCAACACTTAAAGCTACACTGTGTAACTCTTTTAATTATTCTTAGCTAAAAACACTTAGTTCTTTCAAAAATATATGTGCTCATTAATGTATATTTACTTCGTTCAAGTAATAAAGTATTCTTGTGAGTGTATAATATGCCATTGAAAATACAAACGGATAAGGGGTTCTATCACTCGCCATGTTGCCCCTCCATCTTGAAAGTACATTAGCCAAAGAGGGACATACCCGTTAATTCAAGCTTCGCCTTTCGCATTTACGTTTGAGTTAACACTCATGGACGAGGTCGAACTGGAAGCCATGTTAATCTTGGACTACATTGGCCACCGTAAGAGTTAAAACGAAATCGGAATTGAGAGGAACAGAAACTAATATTCACTGGATGGTCATATACCTTTTCACCGCTAGATGGGGGTAAAAATCACACAGTGTAGCTTTAAATGTGCATAAGTTTCACAAAAAAACAAACATTTCGAACAAACTTTGTTTCAAACAAAACATAGATCGAGTGAACACATTAGCTTATTTGTGCATAAGTGATTTCTATAAGCTCCTTCTGGGCTGCATCGGAAATCACATACTTCCCTACTACAGCATATATATATATATATATATATATAGGCAAAAAAAAAAGTTTGTGACAAAAGAAGTACGTCCACATTCACAGAACTCAAAGCAGGCAAAAAGTCCCCGGATGGGCCTACTACTTCCAGCTAGATTCTTAAGTGTGCATACAATGGACACTTTATTATCTCATGAAGCCACTGGAGAGGATTTATGAATGACAGTGAAGAGACGTAACAGATGCTGGTAGGTCACATGATTCACATTCATACCATTCATACTATATAGAACGTATAGCGCCGATGATATATTGTATTTAACACTTGAGGATTTTTCTCCGCCACATTCTCCTGCACCAACGGATTTAGTAGAATCTACCGATGATGAGGACGAAAATGAACCAGCCGTCTTTGGAGTAAGATCCTATCAGTTTGAGCCAAGTAACGTTACAGAGCGGGATGCTTTAGATTCTAGCATTTGATTGGACAGATGAGAAGCTGAAGTCCAAGGGGATGTCATAAAAATTTTAGCGGAAGTCAGAGGCTATAAGTTTTGAATGCTTATATCTCCTAAATGTGAATTTTTCAATTCATAACTTTAAAGGTGGCATATGTAATAATTGAGGTAACAATATACGAAAAATGAGCTACACGCATCAAAAGAATGAGAAGAAATAAGTGCAAGATGTCATTAAAAAACTGACAAGTTATAGTGCTGCCGAGATATTAACCTGAATTAGCATGCTAAATTACTAGCCCCGGCCCGGCAGGTATCGTAATACCAGTTCCGGCCATGGGAGGCGGTATGCGGACGGGCAACGTTAGCACCAGCCAAACTGCAATAGACGAGTGAGTCGCGCTGGCGCCGGCTTGTGTGTGTGTGTACTTGAACCTGATGTCAGTCGTGTGGAAATACAGCCAATTACTACATTTCAGTTCAGGGAAGAGTTCAAAAAATGATTGGTCGACATTATGCATGAGGAATACATTTTGGTAAGTTGTAGCATACTGTATCTTTCACCAGAGTTCATGTTCTTTTTCCAGCTAGTAGAGACGATCGGTTCACGTGCGCTAGGGATCTGTAGTGTAACATGTACAAGCGCCAAAACGGTATTTATTCTTTGAATTGCGTAATATAATTGACAGAATCTGAGAGCTTAACTAACCTGCTTGCTAAGTGTCAATTGCGTGTGTCTCACAGTGAATTCACGGCGCTAGCTTGATCAACATCAGCGAATGCTGTCTGTCAAATTAATTCACTAACAATAAAAGTGTAATATGAACAAAACGAATACCATAAACTTCAAATAATTGCCCAAGCTTTTATTTTCCCATACCGTCGAAATGCACCAGCTTGTTTTTGAGATCTATGAGGCGGTCTTCATCATTTAGTGTTGAGATTCATATGTTTAGTTTAGTTCACTCTAGTGTTTAGTTCATTGAGTCTCTGATCTCTAAAAATCTCCAAATGTTCCACGTGAAACTGCGGTCTTCCAACCTTTTACTATCATGTCAAATGATTTGAATAACATGCGCGATGGTAGGAGCACAAGTCATTTTTTGGAGGTATACTGCCCCCATCTGTTATGAAATATGGAGTAGGATTTGATTTATGATGTTAGATGGCACCTTTAAGCCAGACATATTGTATTAATACTATATTAAAACACACCAGAACCAGATAATCAATTTTTTCAGGGTTACTTGAAACTTTCTGGCAGGTGTTGAAGCACTGAAGTCTTCAGTAAGGAGTCTTTTCAGGAGCAGGGTTGGAGACCACTGATGGTGTAAAGTGGTATATAAATAGACATGACGTGACTGGAGTGATTAATTAGAGAGCTGGTGCAAACAAATCCACATTGCTATTTTCAGATGCTTTCTTAAGTGCTGTTTTCCACCTGAGTCATTTTCGTTGTTTTGTCATTGAAAGGAAAGCATGCAGTACATATTCATCTAAACCGCGTCTCAGTGTTGTGAGATGTTCACTTGAAAAATAACTTTGCCGTGAGTTATGAGGGCATTTAATGTTATAAAATCCTATCTAAATCTGTTCTCACCTCCTCGCCCTCCTTCACAAAGTCTTTTCTGCATATGTGTGCCATGATTCCTGTGGCCAGAGCATCACCCATCACGTTCACCATCGTCCTGAACCGATCCCTAACAGATACACAAGATTGTGAGGAAAACTCTGCATTTATAGTGGAAATGTATGAGAGAGAGAGAAATTCATGTGTCTCTGATTTCTTACAGGGCCCAATCCACAGCGATGATTAGAGTGATGTCATCTGTAGGAAGTCCCACTGAGGTTAACACTATCACCATGGTTACCAGGCCGGCCTGTGGGATGCCGGCAGCACCGATACTGGCTGCTGTAGCCGTGATGCTGAAGTAAGAAGCAGAGAAAATATTATCCTTAAAGAAAACTTAGTGATATCTGATCTTTGAATTAACTTGGTATCAAAGGTAATTTCACTATACCGGGGAATTATAGCGTTATCTGATTTTTGCTGGATAAATAGAATTGTTTAAAATACTAAATAGAATAGAATAGATTTTTGATTCCTCATAATGATTTTTCATTCTCTATCAAATTTTCCTTAAATGTTTTTTTTTTTTTTTTTCAAATGGAATAAGTACACTGAACAAAATTATAAACGCAACACTTTTGTTTTTGCCCCCATTTTTCATGAGCTGAACTCGATCTAAGACTTTATCTAGGTTAAAAGGCCTACTCTCAAAAATCTGTGTTAGTGAGCACTTCTCCTTTGCCAAGATAATCCATCTGCCTCACACGTGTGGCATATCAAGATGCTGATCAGACAGCATGATTATTAATTAGATCTAACTTAGATCAGTCACGTGATCTAACTTAATTAGCCACCATCACATGATCCCTCAGAAATCTAATAGGATGTTTATGCTGCTTAATATGACTATTTTCTGGATTTTTTTCTCGAGATTCTTTGATAAATAAAAGAACAGTTTTTATTTGAAGTAGAAATAATTATACGTAAACGTCTATCACTTTATGCATTTTTGCAGGGTAAAAGTATTCATTTATTTTCCCTTGTTAAATAATATCATACTTTCCCCAAAACTTTGAGTTATGTATCATGATTTATATAAAAAAAATATTAAGCAAGCACAACTATTTTTACCATTGATAATTATGAATAAATTATAATAGTTACTTGAGCTGCAAATCAGCATATTGTAATGATCATGTGACATTGAAGACTGGAGTAATGATGCAGAATATTCAGCTTTACACACAAATAGAAAACTGTTCTTTGAAATTGTAATAATATTTCACATTATTACTTTTTTACTATATTTTTTTTTAGCAAATAAATTGGTGATTATAAAAGACTTTTATTCAAGACTTCTTAATTATTCAAAACTAGCTGGTAGTGTATAATAAATAATATATTTAGCACATGAATAAATACAATTAAATAATATACATTCATATTTTAATTAATTAATTTATACTTATTATATAAATTAAATAAGTGACATAATATTAATTTATGAATAAACAGGCCTTATAGATTATGAATTTGGTTTGAATTATGGAATTATTCATGTCTAAATAAGGAAAACTGCTCAGGTGGAATAACTCAGAATAGACATTCAGATGAAAAGTCAGGATTAATAGGAGTGTTGTCTAAAGGAAAATGAAGGGAGAATCTACCTCATGTTAGCCCATCGTACCCTACCTGATTGTGATGATCTGGCCAAAGTCCAGCTCATAGTTGTTGACTTGAGCGATAAAGATGGCCGCCACGGCCTCATATAGGGCAGTGCCGTCCATGTTGATCGTAGCACCCACAGGAAGTACGAAGCGAATGATGCGTCGGTCGATGTGGTTGTTCTCCAGCAGGCACTTAAAGGTGATAGGCAGTGTGGCAGAGCTATAGTAGAAAGCAAGAGCATCATTTTTTCTTTGCCATGTGTCTCCTCACAATGTGGCGCATGTTTCAGCATGAGTTTGTTGGCACTTGAAAGTCTGGTAGTGTGTGATTCTCAGTCATTAGTGTATGATGCTGTCTTTCACTATCTATTAACAAAGCTGACAAGTGATGCGTGTTTTACAATCTGTTCAAATACGGTTTCGTTTATTATAATCTAGCAGGGCCTAGCTAAAAATATGAATATGCATATAAGTACCCTTACCTGGATGAAGTAGCTAATGAGATGAGAAGGGCCTGTAAAATCCCTCGGATGTAGACGATGGGGCTCTTTTTCGTAATGAAGAAATACATGGAAGGCAGGATGAATAGGCCATGAAGCACAAGCCCCATGACCACAGTGATGGCGTAGAAGCCCAGTTTCTTCCCCATAGCTGAGGGGTCGTCCATTTCCAAGATCTTTCCGGCCACCAGAAACACAATCCCAAACGGGAAATACCTGTGGTGTTGCATCAGAAACACTGCATTATTTGGGGGGAGTTCATTAAATTCAATCACAACACACTGGTCCAGCCAACCAATCAGAGCACATTGTGCTTTTCAGAAGGAGGGGCTTCATAGAGGAACTAAACAGAGTGTTACTGACAGACTGGGAAGAGAGGTGCTGCAAAAATGTCAAATATGTGAAAAATTATGTGTTTTGAACATTTAAAAACGAAAACATGCTCTAGTAGACCTAAACAACAAAATCAAGCGTCTTTAAATGAAGTCATTGGTATTCCCATAGATATCTATATAAAGGCTAGATATCTCGTCCGCGCTGCTGGCCAATGGAGGTCCACGTCTGCACCTGGCGGCCATCTTGTCACAGGCAGCTCGCGCACTCGTAACATTGTTTTAATGGTGCATGTACTTTTAAATAACCGTAACTTGCTCAATTTTCTACCGATTTTCAAACGGTCTGGTTTTTGTTATAAGCGTCAGAGATGTAGTTATGACACTGCATACTTATGAATAATAAGTGTATAAATAAATAATCATCCAGAATTATAGCCACGTTGATAACATTTGTAAGAAACCAAACCGTTTGTAAATCCATCAAGATTTCAACGAGATAAGAGTATTTGTGTTTGTGCTGATCACTCATCTTACATCAGATACCACAGAGTCCGCCAGAAAGCCTGCCTGTGACAAGATGGCCGCCCGCCGGTGATGGCGATAAGACAGCTAGCCTTTATATAGATATCTATGGGTATTCCTTTTTGACAAACATGCCTCCATTCTATGTAATTAACTCATTATATTTTGTGTTTCATTCACAAAAATTGCCCGGTGCATTTTGCATCACGCTTTTACCGCCAAATGAATGTAGTCTAGGTTACGTTAAAGAGATGCTTCAGTTGGTCTCGTGATCATGGCAACAGCCTAGTTTCAAAGAAAGGATATTTTGAACAAGAATGTCATAGTTTCAGTTAAATGAGACTGAAATTATTCCATTTATGTGTACATAACATTTCCTGTTGTGAATCAGGCACTAAACGAGTGCAGTTAATGCATGTGAAAAAGTGCAATTAGGCACAATATTCATTCATAGTGGATCTGCACTTTATAGTGTTTACAATAGGGAGCCTCAAAATTGTGTCAAATTATCTTTTTGACATGTTTTGTGGTCTTGTATAAATATTCAAATGCCCAACTTAAACAAATAAATAATAATTTTCAGGCACAATTTGGTAAGCAAGAACCAAACATGCATAACTCTCTATGCAGCGGCTATAGTTATTTGGTTAATTGTCATGCATAGGTTTTAAGATCATGCTTGTCATTACCATATAACAATGGCCACAATTTTCAGCACAGCTTCATTCAGACTCTGGCAGAAGTTGACGAGAGCGCTGCCATTTGGTCCCATTCTTCCAAGCATGATACCTAAATGACAAGAATACTTGAGTATTTATTAAATAGACTGAATTAAGCTGTGAAATTCCAGATGTTGATGCTACAACTTACCCATAGTAGATGAGAAGATCACGATACCGAGGACATTCATGCCTTCACTGGTGCCAGGAAGCGTTCGGAAGACCACATCAGGAGGTGGCGTCAGGTCAAGGGAAAAGTTCTGGATGTCTGTGCTATTGTCATCCTGGATTCCATAAATGAAGTTCCGTCTGGTGGCGGTCTCTTGTGTGTCCTGACTGACGGTGGCTCTTGGCTTCATGATAGGGATGCTTTTTGTGCGATACTGCAATTCAAATATAATTCATATTAAGATGGCATGTAAAACAAATTTACAGCAAAAGTCAGAGTATACAATACCAAAAGTGTTGGGTTATTTTAAACATTACGCATGCACCTTTAATAAAATCATGCGATGATAATTGTTTCCATGTTATGGGCGATAACGATAAATAGCTGAAATTACAATTCTTAACTAATTTGGTAGGATTAAATAAAACGCTTATTTTCAAAAGTAAATTCAGTCATCACAGCATTATAATTTACAGTATGAAAAAGGGATATTCATTTTACGAACAATAAATATTATATTCGAGTGTTCTTAAATTATTAGAGTAACTTTAATTGAGCAGTAGATATAGTCTAAATGGGCAAAATGAGCTGCACGCTACTGACTTATAAGAACACAGATTTTACATCAGTCAATAAACAATACACATGAAATGAGTACCCAAAAATAGTTGTGAATAATATTTTGGAGGCAAAAATACAGACGTTTGGTGTCATGCTCATGTGCACAAGCGTTTCAGGAACAGGCCATAAAACTAATAACATAAAAACTCACTTGTTGGAAAGTTGCTTGGACCAAGTTGGCTGGGAACATGTTGCTGATGGAGGAAACAAAGTTTTTTTTATGAATATAGTAATGAATACTAATGTTTGTTACACTCGGTAACACTTTACAATACGGGTGCACTAATGTGCATTAATTCATCCTTAACTAATGCACAGATAATCATGAGTTAATGTATAACTAATGAAGAACTAAACCATTAATTGATGATTACTGCATCAGCAACTAATAAAGTGTCTATATGATTAATAGATTAAGTAATACATGAATTGCTATTAATTCAATGTGTCATGTATTAATTCCTTAACATATTTTATTAACTAATAGTGTAAATTAATGTGTTAATTATCGCAATTAGTCAAAGCTATGCTCTTCAACTTTAAGTTGTCTGCTTTAATTAATCATTAGCTAATGATTTGCAAAGGTATCATTATGCTATGACTTTACTTGATGGGGCACATCATTATTAACCAGTCATTTAGTAATTGTAGTAATTTGCACATGAATTTGCACTAACAATGAAGTAATTAATCATGTATTAATGCATATTAGTGTACCTGTCATATTACCTGGAAGTTGAAATACAAGGCTTTGGCTCATTCTGGTAATTAACACTATTAGTTAAAAAAAATGAGTTATTATGGAATTAATCCACAATTACATATTTAATTAATAACAATTCATGTATGAACTAATACATTAACCTTACAGACTCTTAATTAGTTCCTAATGTGGTAATAATTAATGAATAGCTTAAATAATCATTAGTTACACATTATTTCAGTATTATCTGTGCATTAGTTAAGCATGTATTAATGCGTATTAGTGCATTCGTATTGTACACAATTGTTCTGCTGATTAAGCTAATTAAGTTAGCCATGGGACAACATCCAAAACATAACATTGCTATTGACCAGTCATGGTATTTTTTAGCACATTGCACAACAGAAATAGAAGAAGAGTAAATCTTCTCAAAAACAAAGTTCAACATTGTCATTGCAATTAAAATGTCTAAAATGTTAAATGCTAAAATGAAGGTAAATGCAAACAAGCCCAATTAGAAGTGTGTAAGCGCATGTTCTTCCCATCACCAACAAAACGCATTATAAGCGTTGCAAACGAGTGCACATTGTGACAGACACAGTCAACTAATCCTAATCCAAGTTTTACCAGCACACAGTCTAGTAGTTACAGTAGCACAGAGGGACCCAGAAAACTGCAATCCAAATAGCCTCCCAGTGGAGGTCACAAACATCACACGCTAATTTGGAACTAATTTGGCCCGTCGTGAAATGTGCCGTTAATAAACTGAGCTAATCGTGTGGCTGTATGCAAGTTTCCTCCTCTTTTATCACCCCAATAAGGGCCATATGGTCTTAGGCTCAGATCAGTAATCAGTTTAGGCTTCAGTCTTTAACACACACTTCAATGACACGGGGTCATGCTCTGTCACGCAGCACAGGTGACAGGTGGGGCAGAAATTCTCCATTCCTTAGTCCTCGGCCAACCCTAAACTGAGCCATGTCTAAGCTCTCCTGATCCCTCAACATCACAGCCACTAACATCTCCACAGACATTCAGGCTGAAAGAAATTCATTGTGCCTGGAACATGTGAAGGTGCAATTGCCTTTATGTGTAGCTAAGTTTATGTGTAACTAACTAACAGTCAAGCATGGCGATAGGAATGTTAAAATCTAGGGCTGTCTTTCCACTGAATAGGGACTAACTAGCGAATGTGGTTAAAATTTGTGATGGAGAATGAAATGAGCGAATAATGAATGTGTTTTAGTTGGACATGGAAATCGGTCACCTTTTATTTTACAGTGTCATTGTTACTTAATGTTACATTATAATAGTAGTATTAAATTGTCCATAATTACATCCAACTCACCCTGAACCAAACGCTAACCTTAGGACTAACCTCAAGCATGGTGGAAAGAATGTCAAGGTATGCGGCTCTTTCTCCCTTTGAGGACTACATATGAATTAACTAACTGACTGACTACCCCCCAAACAACAAACTAACTAACTAGCCTATCTGGTGGAAGGAATGCCAGGATCTGGAGCTGACTTTCCCCTATTGAGAACTCCATACTAAATAAATTAAGTTTTATAAACTACTGTAAGTTCGGGAGGAGCGCGTTCAGATAATTAACACAAATGGACAGCACTCAGCAATCCATCCAGCAAGTCTTACCTGATCCACTGACAGTTTGCAGCATCCCCCCACTCCCTCTTCTCCACACTCCTAGTTCTAAAACACTTACATATGGGGGGAGTACTCTGGGTTCGGCTGAACTCCGAGCTCGGAGCCCTCCCTCCGGACACAGTACGCCAAATACGCATTAAATGTAAGTGTGAACTCATGAAACTAACCATCCAACAAACAAACAAGCCAACTAACTATGAAAGTCAAGCATAGTAGAAGGAATATCAATCAATTTGGTGGAAGGAATGTCAAGATCTTGGGCTGCCTTTACCTTCCTGACCTTTGAGGACTACGTACGTTATGACTCTCAGGAAGCGTCCTCACTCCTCGACCCTTGCCTTGAGAAAAGCGAGGAGGGATATTGAGAAGCACCCCGTATCTATAGTTTTCTATAGACCTTTTTGACACAGTACCTGTTTGTGAAAAGTTCCTGGCTAACTGTTCCACTGACTAATTGGAACAGTGACATAATTTCACTGGGGCAATCTTCATGCTCATTTACTCAAGCAAACACTACTGTAACTGGCTTATCATGAGCTTTACTCATAAGGTTTAACCGACAGAGGTGAGAATGCATCTGGACCCTTTATATTCGATCACTTAAAACATAACAGCATATTTCTCTACATAGTTAACTAAAGCCTATGCAATAATTACCTTAGCATATTCAGCAAAAATACAATAGGCTGATGTGATGTATGGATGTTTCTAATACCTGATTAGGTAAAGGTAATTTGACTCATATGAAAGCTTGGAAAAATAAACTTCTCAAACTGGTTTTTCTACTTGATCAGATTTTATGGAAAATACCATAATGTTGTTGTTGTTGTCTTTTAGTGTTGATACACAGACACACAATAGCACAGGTTTACCGGATAAGGTCCAGTAGCGCATCAGCAGAGCTCATGATGGGCTTCCCGCTGTCCTCCGAGTCCTCCTTCTGGGCAGCTCCACCCGGGTGGATGATGATGACCATGACGATGCCCACCACCACAGCCACAAAGGTCGTCCACAGATAATAAGAAATTGTCATGATGCCCAGTCGACTGGAACATTTGGCATCCAGTGCTGCCAAGCCAGACATCAAACTGAGGAGAGAAAAACATTTTTTTAAGGAATACATCAAATTACTCTAAGTTGAATGCAGAGATGATTTTTAAAAAAAAAAATCTTTGAAATGCCATACATCTAAAATACCCACACCCAAAATATTGCAGTCGCTAATTGATGTCAGTCTGTCATTGAGTAAAATAATTAACATGAAGAAAAGAAAGAAGTGTGACCAAAAAGACCATTCTTTAAATATTTTTTGAATATTTGTGTTAAAATTAAATATATTTATTTACATTATTTTATTTTCTGTTATACATTTATTTGTTTGTAACACCAACATTACTGTCTCTTAATGACAATCTTAGTTTTCAGAAAGTTCAGAAAACAGCCCAACTTAACCAGGGCTCAGTCTTTCAGGTTTTGGGGAACAGTCATTGTTCAAAAATCAAGTGCAAAGATGACACAAATAAGATAATATATTGTATCATGTACCTCCATAGCTGAAAGAAACAGGCAAAGCTTAAAATCGATGTTGCCATCACTGATTCTATTAATCTTTTAGGGGTTTTTGCCATTCCTGAATTTTTTTGTCTATCATTACGGTCTCTCCCTCCCATCCAAGTCGATTCTGCACAGCTTTGATGGGCCTTTCACGGCAGTCTAGAAGGCGTTGTAGGTAATGCCCCATTTCCTACAGCAGCAGCGTAGCAGATCTATTACGCCAACACCAAACATGTCAACATTGTGATATCCATTACCACGCCAAACACTCCAAGAGCTGTCATGAAATATAGTTTTTAATTTTTTATCATGATTTTTAATGATTTTTTTTTTTAAATCTGCAAATAATCATGAGATTGATGTGCAAATCACTAATCACTGAAGCAAATGTCTCATGAAATAATTCTCATTGCCCACAAATGATTCAAAATTAACTTGAAAAAAACTGAATTAAACATTTGTCAGGAAGTACATAAAAGCAGCACCTAACTGTCACTAACCGTAACGATGGATGTAATGATCAATAAACTATTAAAATGCATGGCCAAGCAACAATTTATGCTAAAAATTAAAGATAAACAAAATATTCTAGTGTTATTATTATTGTAGATATAATTTTTTAAGCCTAAATGGCAATTGAAACATAAAAAAGTATTCATCAAATTCAATTCAGATTTAATCATCAAATATTGCTGGAACGTGGCTTAACATTGGACATAAAAAAAAAAAACAAACACAAAGGGAGCATTTCGTCTCCTCGCCACCATATGCCACTGAAGAGAATGCATTTTAAAATTAAAAGAAAAAGGACAAAAAATAAAAAAATGCACATTTCAGCTTTTAGGAGCACAATTCTAAAAAATCTCATCAATCTGCCACCATGTGAGATTCAGCTGAGCTGAAAAAAAGACATGCCGTAATCTTGCAAAAGGTCAATTGATTTTCACCATATGCAATCATTGCGCAATGACATCAGCATCCAACATGAAAATTGAAAAGATGTCTTAAAGCAGACTTTTTTTTTGTTTAAGAGGATTATCTGTCCTGCATTAAGTCTATGTATTTAAATGTAAACTCTGAATGACAGGAAACTGATTGGGACTCAAAAAGTGCCATGTTATCAACGGCAATAGTGCAACATTTAAAGCATCTATCCTGCAGTTGCCTATAGAGCTATAAACTTCATTCAGAACAACGTGCATGCCATATGGTGACCTTTTGAAACTGTCCTGCGGCCCTACGGTTGCATAGCCATTGATCAAAGATCAGATTCGTACTGAAATGCACACAGGGATAATGAGAAACTGCACGGTTGCCTTTGATTGTAGTGCGCTCATCAGATAATCTGGTTTCCGCATCTTGCCTGTAGGCAGATGGCGTTGAAACGAGGACAGTACACAGACCGTGCTTTGGGCCTAAGCCCTAGAATACCATTTGATAAATATGTCAGTTTCGTTCATTTTAAACCAACCATGACATTGGAAGACCCCTTGAACTGCATCTTGAATCTGCAATGTTGTAAGTGAAGAGAACCAGTTTCTAACAAATATGTCATTCTGCTTTTCATTCTTAATTCGGTTTGCCGCTTACTACAGTTCAAGCTCTAGCATTTAGGTCAACGTTAACTTGTTTATAAATAGCCATTGGCCATTTTGCATTTGGAAGTGCCTGGGTCTTGGCTACTGTGCATGTGCAGTTGGTCCTTAGCTTCCTCAGATTAGAGGTAATTAACAAACCTGATCCATAATGACTCCCTGGAGTGTGTGTATGTTCACTGGTCATCTGGAACACTGACCCAGACAGAAGTGTGTGTGTGTGTGTGTGTGTGTGTGTGTGTGTGTGTGTGTGTGTGTGTGTGTGTGTGTGTGTGTGTGTGTGTGTGTGTGTGTGGGTGTGTGTGTGTGTGTGTGTGTGTGTGGAATAAGGATCAACTTCCTCTCAAGACTTTGTTTCACCGGAAGTTCACGTTCAGCATGTGATCATTTGGTTTGAATAGTTTTATTCCATCTTTGGGGTTGCAAGTTATAAATCTTTCACAGGCAGCATGTGAATTGTGGTTGTTAAATCCTTACCTATACTGGCAGTTGACCCACCGTTCACTTAATTTATGTTTTATTGGGTTAGTTGGGACCAATATCCCAACTAAATTCAACACCCTTGCGTAGAATTGAGTCACATGGACCACTTTATGTTAATTAACTTATTTTGACAGTATAAATTACTTTCATTGTCACCTCGGACATTCTGAAAAAAATATGTTGTGTTCCATAGAAGAATGAAATTCATAGAGTTTTGAATAACATGAGAGAGTTAATGATGACTGAAAGTAATTTTTTAGGGGTGTAAGGTGGTCAACTTTATAATGCAAATGGACTGTGCACATTTGTTTTAAACACTTACCTAATGTTCTTACTCCATGCATTAAATGCACATGCTTGAAAGAGAGCAGTTTTCTAGCATATTTGCTTTAACTTCTCAGGTAATGTGTTCAGATGCAGCCAAAATTACAACAATGGTTACATATAAATATACAATTATTTGATCAAAACAATCCTAGTGACAATTCAGTTGCCAATAGATATTGAACTTAAAAAAATGATATGTTGGCTTTAATTCCCTTTTTTATGTCAATGGGTTCCACATAACTGGGTTACGTTAAACAAACATAATTTGTTCATGTAACTTCAACATCATGGAATTAAGTCATTTTAAGCGACCCTCTGAGCAGAGTGTTAAATGAACCCTAAAGCAGTGTTGAAGTTAATGAGATAATTAAGTGAACAATTGAGTGATGATTGAGCATTATTGAAGACACCTGATGTTAACAAGCAGAATCACTGAAGGACAAAACCAGAATTTTAAGTCACCAGTTTGTTTTAGTTGGACTCTTGACCATTAAATCATTATCTTTAGGTTTTGTTTGGCTGCTGTCCATGAGTTATAACAGCCAGATGAACAAATAGTAAAGGTGATCTGATGGTGTTAGTTGTGTTTTAACATAATCGTTATTTTACATTTATTTGGCCTAAATTGCTGAACTCATTTAGAGCCAAATTTCATATAGAGTTAAATTTACCTTATGGATTATAGCAGCACTCATACCTTTTTTAGCCTTTTTTTTTTGTAACATGATATGGAAGCACACACAGACATCACAATTTAGTGAATGAGTCTCAGCAATGGTGGCAAACAGATCACCTCTGAACATAACCTCATTATTTATTCATGCAGCAATACATGATGGGATCCATGAATGAGTTTTTATTGGTGGCACCCATGCACTGCAACATGCTTTGTAATTGTCACTATTGTTGAGATTCACAGGCTGATTCTTGATGTCTTTGTGTGCCTACATAAAATAAATATTTTTAAGATGTTTCTTCTTTTAATTGAATTTATCATTTGGATTTCTTTGAGAATGCTAAAAATTGTATGCTCTACAATGACAGTGCTGCTATAATCCATAAGATAAACTTAACTCAGAAATTGGGTGCTATATGAGTTTTTCTCCTTCAGTGATTCTACTTGTTAACATCAGGTGTGTTCAATAATCACTTAATTATTCACTTAATTATCTCCTTACTTCAACACTGCTTTAGTGTTCATTTAACACTCTGCTCAGAGGGTCACTTAAAATGACTTAATTCCATGATGTGAAGTTACATGAACAAATTATGTTTGTTTAACGTAACAAAGTTATGTGGAACCCGTTGACATAAAAAAGTTATTTAAAGCCAAGATATCATTTTTTTGAGTTTCAACACTGAAATAAGAGCATTTTAATATTAAAATTCAGCCTCTACATACATTGTAAATGTATTCCGATGCTGATGTATGAAAGATGTGGACAATTGCACCATGGACAGGGTAAAGTTAAAGGGATAGTGAAAATTCTGTCATCATTTACTCATCATCATGTCATTGACGTAAGATTTTCATTCATCTCTGGGAAAACACAAATGAAGATCTTTTTGATTAAATCCGAGAGAATTCTGTCTCTCCATTGACAGCTATGCAACTGACTCTTTGATGCTTCAAAAAGTTCACTAATCCATTTAGTCCCAGGAATAGAAAGCTCTCAGATTTCATCAAAAATATCACACAAAGAAAAAATAGTTATTTCAAGAATTGTTCACTGAATGGTTCTTTGGGGAACCAAAAATGGTTCTTCTGTGGCATTGCATCGAAAACCCCCTTTTGGAACCTTTACTTCTAGAAGTGCATATTTGAAAGGGCATATGTGCATAATCATTTATATTTTGCTCTGTATCCACCAATCCTGTTTGGATTCAGGGGAATTGGAATATACCGTATGCGTAGTGCACAAGGTACTTTATGGTGCTGTTTCATTGTATGGAACAAATCAGACGCTCTGCAAAAATAGCTTTTTTTTGTGTGTTCCACATAAGAACAATATGGTTAACATTTGGAAAAATTCCTACAGTTTAAACAGTAGAGCATAGCACTTGCAACGTAAAGGTCAAATTCCTAGGGAATATATGGAATATCTTGAATGCAATGTCCTTTTGCAAAGTTATTTCGGATAAGTGTCTGCCATATATAAATTTACAATGGGAAGATTGATTCTGATTTGATACTTTTTATAATAATGTATATATTTATCTTCATATAGATCCTAAGTGTAAGTGAATATCGCTAGTGTTTTTTTATAAAAAAAATTTGCATTCAAATTAATATGCATCAGAAGCTCTAAACAATGAACATTCATTATTATGGATCTGTATTATGGATTGAAATTATTATTTGTTAGTGTGACAAGTGCCTATTTAAGCATATTAAATGTTAAAATTATGGCTTTTAACTATGGCTATAAATTGTCCATTTCATCCTTAGAAATGTTCCATTTATTTAAGGTGGGGGGGGGGGGGATTGCCATTTCACTTTTTTCATTTTAAATAGTGTGTAATGTTGCTGTTGGTGCATGAACAGTATCTGCAAAGTTGCAGCGCTGAAAGTTCAGTGTAAGCAGAGATATCGTCTTTTAAAAATCAGGAAGTTTAATGGCTACAAAAACGACTCAATTGGGACTACAGCTGGGTTTTAGACGTCACTAACCCACACATACATCAACCCTCCCTCCGGAATATGCAGGAAAGGGCATGTGCATATTTCTGCGGCTCGTCGAGTGTGTTGTGTTCACCCAGCTGTCAGGTCGTCTGTGTTCGAGCTTCCCACGGACACTGTACTTCGTCAACAATGGATACAATTTATGTTTTATTATGTTCCTGAAAATGACGATCGTAATTTAGCTCTCTGTGCTGCGCATTTTACGGAAGACAGCTTCCAGAATCTCCACGAGTTCAATGCCGGATTCAACAAGAAACTGTTACTAAAACATGAAGCAGATCCGACTTTAAAACCAGAGGCAGCAGTTGTTGGGCCACAACCTGTAAGTACGCTGAGACTTAATCATTTTAAATGAATTTTCATGTTTAATTCCAGACGTAGCCTTGTGTTTTATTTTTTTCAAATGACAGCGCTGGCTTTATAGCCACTAGGCTACTAGCTATGCTATTTTGTGTCTACGACAAACGTGTACAAACATTATGGACCTGAATTTTGTATAAGTACTAATGTTTTAAATGTATTTTTCATGCTTTATGACGTTATTTTCGATTTGGTCAAGAACGTAAACTAATGCCAACGCTGTTTGCGTATAACATTAGTAGCCAGTCAGTTGCTATTGTTGCCAGTCAGATGCTATTGTGTTAAACAAACGTGTGTAAAGTTAAAAAATTGAGCAAATTATCATTCAGAAACGTTTAGCAAGAGCCGTGTGTGGCGAGGTTCTGTTTGACTCTCTTTATCGCCGCTTTCTCGCCGTTTTCTCGGTTTGATTCTGCTTCAAACTGATACTGTAGTATCGACATGAATGGACCGGAGCGCAGGCACATTTCGCCCGTAAAGGTAATGGGCGTTAACCTTCTGGACAACGTGAGCGACAGTTTAGCCAATCACAACACACCGGCCCAAACTAACCAATCTGAGCTCACTGCCTGTTTCTGAGGGGGTGGTTTCATAGACTCAGGAAGTTAACCGCTCGTTCGAGGACATAGGAGAACGCGGCTGACAATAAAGGTGAAGTTTATGAAAAATAAGACTTTTAAAAAAAGAAAAACCATGAATACATGTTATATTGCACCCCATAAACACAATCATGCTAAGAAAAAAAGCAGTCAACCCCCCCTTTAATAGAAGTATCGGTGTTGGTATTATTCTTATTGACAACACTGGTAACTTTATTGGCTTTTGACACTTGGTAAATATGGTTGTTGACATGTGACATGGTTATGGGATTGGGTTTGGCATATGTGTTATCTTTGACAAAAGTTTACCATTATAAACTAATTCTAAACACAAACTTCATGCTATATCATTTCAGAAACAGGAGATGCTTATCTCACTTGATTGTATCAGATTTGTAGTGACTGACAGCTAAGTTATTCATGTAAAAAAATGTTGGAAAAGGGAACTCTTACCTAGAAACCACTAGTGGCAGGATGAGCATCTTTAACATCCGCATCAGCAACTCCCCAGGGAACTGGAAGTACTTCACCTCCTTTGGAAAAAACACAGAACATCTGCTTTGATGCACTGTTCAGATGTGCTTTGATACTGAGTTGAGTCCCACAAAGTGGAGCGAGAAATATTCTCCAATCCTTGACTTTAAACTGTCTTATGCAGATTGAAAATAATCTTTACTCCGGTTCTAAGTCAAACAATTCAGCAATTTAATTTATTTTTAGATCTGAGGGGAAGGGTGTGAATTTACACAGACACACTGAGTCATTTATTTTCAAATATGCCCAAAAATAAGTGCTGAATGCAATTTACCCTATACTTTACTGGGACCGACGTGCTCTTATTGCTGTACTCCACACATCTTGACATGTACAATCATTTCACTCCACCAAGACATTTGCAAATAAATCACTGTCATGTTATCTTGCATTCAGATGCTGTTGTTTGGGGACGCAATCATGTGAGAAACTTCTGAAAGGTCATTCCAACCATTGAGCTCAAGCATTTCATAAAGATCAAACCAACATTTCAGATGCTGTGCAATCATATCCAATCCTGGGACATGGTGATGGAAAAAAAATATGAGATGGGAAGAAAAATTAAATTTAAATGCTTTTGTGTTCTCTCACAAAAGTTTTGCCTTTCCCAGAGAAACTGCGTTTGCCTGTTTAGTAGTCTTAAATTTAGTTCATGAAAATACATTGCTCTTATAATATTAATGTATTTATTGTCCAATAATTGTTATGTCTTTGAGACAGCACTATTAAAAAAACAACAACAACTACTGCCCAAGGAAATTAAGTTGCTTAAGAAGAGCCCTTAAGCAAGAGCAAGACTTATTGAAGACCACATTTTGTTGAAGGAAGCTGAGAGACATGATGCTGGTGTTAAAGCGCTTAAAGGCCTGCATTAAGGAGGGGGCAGGGACATGTGAAGCTTAGATCAGGGCTGTTGTCCAAGCAGCATCAGGATCAATGCTGACAAATGGCTGTGAATCTCTGGCATTCCTTTGCTACTTGCTAATGCTAACCTAAAAACAGCTGGCATGGAGCCGTTACATCTGCCATTGGCATTCCTGACTTGGACCATGAAAAGTCTGAAAAAGCTTCCATGTGGCGTAATCTAAACAGGGCTAATTGCTAAACATTGGTGTAATGGCTGATCGAAAATAGTGAAACACTGCAACTATTAAACAATCAGTTGCTAAAATCATTTTATTACTGTGGATAATGGGTTGGTTAAGTTAAGTGGTTGTTAAAGCAGTCACTCATCTCAACCTAAAGCTAGCTTGTTCAACGTCTGTAATTGTTTAGGAAGATACTGGATGCAATAGCTTGAATGTACCGTAAGTGACTCAATTTAACATACTGCAAATGTACCCTCAATCTGGAATCAGTTTATATTCCTTCATTAAAAGTAACGCTAGCTAAAGCTAAAACAGCTCCACCTTTTTCAAGAAGACTGCATATTCTATTGATCATGAGGTAACCTAACTTCATTATAGGACTAGCGAGAAATGTTCAACTCGAGATGAATGAGAAGATGTGATGAGATTTTCAACTTCAAATCCTCAATGCAATAACAGTTCAGTTGATTGACTGGTAATCCCTCAGCAGAACTAGATGTTTGGTCATAATGACAGAGCTTTGAGGGAACACATCTCACTTAACCAATGAATCAACTAACGATATGAAAAGACAATACTAGACAGAATATTGTACAGTTGTATAGAAAATGTATCATTTTTTTTAGGTCAAGTTAAAGATCTCTTAGAGGTCTCAAATTGATCAAATATTAAGATGTTACTTCTCACAGGTATATTATGCAAGGATTGAGACGGTGATCAATGCCAATAGTGAGTGTCTGTTTTAAAATATATTTTAAAACACTTTGCCAAGTTTTTGAAATGCGCTTTTTGTATTTATGTTGGTTTTATTTGGTTGTGAAAAACTTTTATGGCATTTTCAACAAAAGTTTCCATTTATGGTGTAGGCTCAAGTAAAAGAAAAAAAAAGCATGTAGGCTATAACTTGAATACAACTGATTTTTTTAACCAAAGTTTTTAAATTTATACTGGATATATATTTACAACTGGAACCGGAAAAGGTATTATATGATTTTTGAGAGGTATTGACCTTGACACACAGTAATGATATTATTTACTATTTTTTTTAGCATGTTGGTTGCCCCACATGACTGATTTGGTGGACAAAAGTAATAAAAGAAATAATAATAATTATAAGAAGTGAAGCAATTTTGGAGAATATATATATTTAATGATATTTATTTAATGTAATGAATATATTTAATGATGCCAATAAAGAATCTTTATTTTTTCAGAGTGTGTGTCAGATGGCAGGACAGTTGGGTCATTTCAGGGAAGACAGGGAAACTGTTCTTGGTAAGGGTTACACCAGGTATGGGAAACCAAAACTAACCTGCTCAGAGAGGTGTTTGGCGCGCAGGAAGAATCCCAGCAGGCATCCGATGACCACGGCCAAGACCGACAAGATGAGTAGGCCGTTCTGTTGGCACACATTTTTAACGCGGCTCCACACCGCACCCAACGCCATGGTGACCTGTCCACTTCCCACTCAATCAGCCATACAAACACCCTTTTATACCCGAATGCACAAACCTTCCGAGGGGGAAAAGAAACATGCAGAGAAAGAAGCAGTAGGAAGGTAGAGCAGCTTGTAGAAAAGGTGATAATGAAGGTCCTTCTAAGAAAAAGCACTTGTCAATCCACCGTTGGTCACTACTAAAGCCCATCACCCTTTCCGGTCACTAACACACTCTCCTTCTGTCTCTCTCTCTCTCTCTCTCTCTCTCTCTCTCTCTCTCTCTCTCTTCGTTCTGCCCCACCACACCCTCTTACCCTGTACTTCAGCATGGCCAATAGGGGGCTCTGGGACAGCTGGCGGTATTGTCCCAGAGGTTAATACCAGCGATCCTATTAGAGCCGCACTGCATTAAGCCGATCTGAAGATGGATTAAAGATCTCTGAACAATTGGAATGGGGATTTCTTCATGTATGTGTGAAAGAAGAAAAATAACACAGGACAAAAACATAAAGATGAAGCATCTGACATGACCCAGTGTAGATGTCAAACAGTGGGGGGTTTAGACAGAGATGGCCAACGTGGACACGGTTTGCTGTGGCTCTGCTAGTGTTAGCTGGTGTGTGTTTGTCAGTGTGCTTTTTCACCCTTCAGTGGATGATGGAATATCTAACGCCTTTATCTCAGTCTGCATTATCTCATATGCTAGGGTCATTTTTAATGCCAATCTCACCACCTGATCTTGGTTCAGGGGAAATACATGGAAGGGTTATTAATAAATGCCTCAAATTAATAGTAGTAAGGTAGGCTTATAAATTCTACAATTCTGTAAAAAATGGTACTGTCCAATATGATATATGGATTTTATTAAATATGGACTATTCTGTATAATTCTGTAACAAGTATACAATTATTTAATCAAAATATTTTTTTTCATTTATGTTTAATTGTCATTAAAATAAATAATTTTAACAACCCCAAAAGTTGGTTATAGCGTAACCTCAGTTCTCTCTAGAAGAGGGAACGAGTTCTGTATAATATCTTAAAGGGTTAGTTCACCCAAAAATGAAAATTAAGTCATTAATTACTCACCCCCATGCTGTACCAACCCCGTAAGACCTTCGTTCATCTTCGGAACACAAATAAAGATATTTTTGATTGAATCTGAGGGCTGGATCACTCTTCCATAGACAGCCTGAGGGACTGCCTCTTGACGGCCCAGAAAGTCATTAAACGAAAAGGTTTAAATATTCCATGTGCCTACAGTGGCTCAACTATAACTTTATCAAGTGACGAGACTACTTTTTGTGCGAAAAAAAAACGTAAATAACGACTTTATTCGACTTTCCATTACTTCCTTATGGGCGCATGCGCGAGAACTGAGACGATACCGTTCTTCTTCGACTACTTTTTGTTACCGGCTGCTCACCGCTTAGGAGTTTTACGTTTTTTTCGCACAAAAAGTAGTCTCGTCGCTTGATAAAGTTATAGTTGAGCCACTGTAGGCACATGGAATATTTAAACCTTTTCTTTTAATGACTTTCTGGGCCGTCAAGAGGCAGTCCCTCATGCTGTCTATGGAAGAGTGATCCAGCCCTCAGATTCAATCAAAAATATCTTTATTTGTGTTCCGAAGATGAACGAAGGTCTTATGGGGTTGGTACAGCATGGGGGTGAGTAATTAATGACTTAATTTTCATTTTTGGGTGAACTAACCCTTTAAGCTAGGGGAAAACCTCTTTTCCACAAGATATTGAAGCTAAAAATTATCCTTAATTTTGAAGTAATGTAAAACGCGTTGCGGCAGCATGCAGACATAGGTAATGCGGTTTGTGTCCTCATCCTATTGGCTGTCCTGCGGCAACGGCAGCAGCCTATTGAGAGAGGCCCTTGATGTCGTCAGATCCAAAGCTGGCATGGCCTAGGCCAATAAATATAGCTCAATGGGCTGATATAATCTGTTTTTTTCATCGCTGAAGTGAACCAGAGCGTGTTGCAGGCACAGCAAAGATACATAGTACTCGTTCCCTCTTCTAGAGAGAACTGAGGTTATGTTAGTAACCAAGTACGTTCTCTTACGAGAGGTTCTCTCGTAATGCGTAATATCTTATGCTAGGGGAACACAGTGTAAAATGCCAAGTGTGCTGGGATCCAACACCAAAGTCCTAAGGGCAGGTGCCCGGGGCTCATATAGTGCATAATCACCAGGGACTCACAAAGAGTCTGAGAAGAGAGGCTAGAAACGTCATTCCCAATAAGTTAGCAATCTAAGGGAGCTAATCACATCAACAGTGTTCCACACAGTCAGCGTGAAATTGTTCGGTAGCTATTGTAACGGTAGCTATGGGTCTTACTTTTGCTCATGGAGTAATTTTATCGATCAGCGAGCAGTGCTCAAGCGATTGTAGTATATTGAGCCGATGCAAAGGTGCAGGCAATACTGATTTTAGACCGAAAGTAGTTTAGCCTGTAAGGCGGGAACCTCTACGTCATAAAACCTTATAAATGTAGACAAGGAGGCCCAGCCGGCTGCCATACAGATATCCTGCAAGGTAATGCCATTAGACCAAGCCCACGACGAGCTCATGCCTCTTGTGGAGTGCGCTCTAACACCTAAAGGACACTTCAAGCCTTTAGAAGTGCATGCCAGCACTATGGCATCAACTATTCATCTGGATAGGCTCTGTTTCGATGTGGCTTGTCCCTTATCACGACCGCTGAACAAAACGAAGAGCTGCTCAGTCTCTCTGTAAGCAGAATGAGTGAGACACATAAACTCTTAATGCCTTGAATGGAAAAAGGAAGCTTGTGTCTTTCTCCTCATTCTAAACAGGTAGGGCAGCCAGGAAAATAACCTGGGCCCTGAACGGTGTGTTGAGGGGTGTAGGCAAGAGTCATTAGAAACACTGTCTTGAATGACAGATGTTTTATGTCTGACAAATGGATTGGCTTGAACTTTCCAAAACTGTGGAAAGGTCCCACATGGGGACTGAGGGGGGTCTGGGAGGATTCAGCCTCTTAGCTCCTTTAAGGAAGTGGATAACTATCGAATTAATTTTGAGCCAATAAAAATGAACGTAACTTTTCAAGAAACGAATGAAAATATAAATTGAAACTGAATAAAATATCTTTGAAACTGAAAAAGAATGAACCGCAAGCAATTTTTTTGACTTTGTTTTTAATACACTACATGTTTTGCTAACTATTCCTCATATTTCGTTTACTGATCTACACTTACAAATGCGCTTCCAGAGTTTTCATTTACGCTTCTGAAGTTTTCGTTTACACTCCCTGAGTTTGCGTTCGCTGTTCTGACACAAATCTCTCGTGGGGGCGGGGCTAGTAGCAGTCTATTCTCATTGGCTACTGAGTTTTTGATTGACAGCTTCTTGACCTGGAAGTGAAGACGTCAGTGAGTGTTGTGATTACACGTTTGGATGTGAGCGTCTGTAAGCGTAGCTTTCTATTTCATTTAGGTGATATTAAGTTTATTTCTTTATTTATTTACTGCTACACTATATTGTTGATATGATTTCTTATAGAAGGAATAGTACAGACAAATGATATAATTTGTCATCGTCGATATCAGAATACTGGATAGCATAGGCTACTCGTGGTAAGTCTGATTGTTTTTATTATTTTTATTAATTAATACTAAACTAATACTAATTATAATACAGTTCTTGCTTTTTCAGGTGGAGAGGCATATTAGAGCTCAGTGAGAGCCCATAACATTATACAGCAGTGTTGTCTTGATTTAATTGGTAAGTTGTTAGCCCAATCATTACATGTCTTGTTTATCTAACGTTACATACGGTTACAGTCTTCGATTAGATCATATTTGCTTCAATTAGATCATATTTCCCCTCTGCCACCCCAAACAACATTGTGCTAGAGTACTGTACAGTATCTGTAGTGTAGCCTACAGTACAAAATGTACTGTATCAGACAATGACCGATGCCATTGGACCAGAGCCCTGTCAATCACTGCCCAGTTCAACTTTGGCAATGTAAAGCCAATTGCTGATTAATTTGTGATGCAGAGTTTTTAAAAGAAGAGAGAGAGTACTTGACCATTTTCCACGTCTCCATTCATAATATGTAAACACTCATTTGTTTTGAACTATAACTCTGGGCGCAATATTTATTCTGCAAAAGGCAACAAAATGCTTTTTCTGTATCCATATTTTAGTAATAATTATGTTAAAAAAACCAACATTTTTGAGAAAAATGTTGAATTTTTAATAGTCTTTAATAATTTATATATATATATATATATATATATATATATATATATATATCCAAATTCAAAACCTAATACATGCAAGTAATTATGACTGAAAAAATCCAGCAACTAGGGAGTAGACGCTACACCGCCATGGATAAATGTTTATTGGGCTATAGAGCCATCTACTGGTTATACAATAGTATTACAGATGATAAATGGTGTGTGAGTCAGGTAAACATTTGGTACTGTAAAATCCCTTAAAACATTTATATAATTTGTTTGAAATAATTATTTTAAGTCTGCAAATGGTTACTGCATGTGGGAGTTCAAAGCAGTTTGTATTGTTAGATTATAATATATTTCCTTTCTCATTTTCCAGGGATTTGAGCAACTTTTCCACAAACAAAATTCTGATGCTGACACAGAGGATGGAGTGATAATACCAGAGATCAGCGTCTCCATCAGACAATAATGTTACTTTGTTCAGACATATCACCTTTGAATGACTGGGATCCTTATCTTCAGACACCTGTTGTATTTTATTTTAATATTATAAAATAGCAAATATTTTAATTTCTTTGGAGCTCTAGATTAAAACAAACACAGTACACAAGAGGTTGCAGTTTATTCTTATTAGTCTCTGCTGATCATGGATTAGCATACCAACAGCATATGAATGGAATAGTTCATCCAAAAATAAAATTCTCACTTATTTTACTCACCCTCATGCTGTCCCAGATGCATTTTACTTTCTTTCTACAGATAAATACGAATTAAGATTTTAAGGAAAGTAATCCATCTCTGCAAGCCCTAAAGATGCTTTAAAAACCACACACAGTGACCGTGATGTCCATGTGACCTCAGTGGATGAATCAATACTGAAGTGAAACAATAGAATAAAAAAAAAAAATACTAATAATGTAAACTGTTTTAACTATTAAAAATAATTTCCGACCAACTGCCATACATGGGTACAATCCACGTGTGTTATGTGGACTCACAGAGATGTATTATTTCATTAAAAATCTTTGTGATTATACATTTTATTATCTATATTATGAGAATACTGTGCATTACATGTATAGTATGCAGTTAATGTTTTGTGGATTCTGGTCTTTCCTGTCATAACTGCATCCAAGACTTTCACTTGGATACTTGTGTATATGCTGTAGTGACAATAAAGAATGAATAAATTTATTAGATTTTTTATTTAAATTCATTTAACTGATTTTATAAGTCATAATTGAACCTGTTGATGATTGTTCAAATATATTTACCATTTTAAATGTTAGAAAATAATATTAACAAAATGAAATAAATAAAATGATCAGCATGATTAAAAAAATACCAACAAAAATATTCTTTGTGTGAAATATGTAATGAAATGCCCTTTGAGGTCTGTATCATCTGCCATGCAGCAACCCACGATTGTAATTTTCATATAGTTTAAATTCCTCTTATTTAAGTGATCATACATGATCATTTGATGGTGTAAATGCATATGGTAACAATGAGAAATTTGATGGCCATGGTTGCCAACCTTGATTACCTGGTTGAAGTGAAACTTTCTTGACTGCTGAATATATCACACACGTATACTAGTAGGCTATTCTCTTGTAATAGCACAACCTATTCAGAGCCTAACATGCAAACGAATCATCAAGAATAAACAAATATTCCTCCTAAAACATTGGACAAAATATTTTAAGTAGTCATATACAGTGGGCCTACTTTGATGTACAATTACACCTGAATAGACTGATCTCTTGTGAACCTAAAAGCTTCTGTTGACAAAGTAATCGCAGCAGAAGGTAAATACAGATAAAATTAAAAAACAACCATAACTTAATATCACTAAAATTAAATAGAAAGCTGCGCTTACAGACGCTCACATCCACACGTGTAAACACAACTCTGACGTCTTCACTTCCAGGTCAAGAAGCTGTCAATCAAAAACTCAGTAGCCAATGAGAATAGACTGCTACTAGCCCCGCCCCCACGAGAGATTTGTGTCAGAACAGCGAACGCAAACTCAGGGAGTGTAAACGAAAACTTCAGAAGCGTAAATGAAAACTCTGGAAGCGCATTTGTAAGTGTAGATCAGTAAACGAAATATGAGGAATAGTTAGCAAAACATGTAGTGTATTAAAAACAAAGTCAAAAAAATTGCTTGCGGTTCATTCTTTTTCAGTTTCAAAGATATTTTATTCAGTTTCAATTTATATTTTCATTCGTTTCTTGAAAAGTTACGTTCATTTTTATTGGCTCAATATTAATTCCATAGATAACCAGATAGTTCTTCCCCAGTGACTGGCCAGTCGCTGGTTTTGTAAACACTGCTATGGCCGCCACATAAACTTTGAGCGTGGATGGGGTTCTGTCCTTATACAGTATCTCTGGAAGGAAGGAGAGGACTTCCGTAACCCCGCAGTCTAGGGGTGAAAAGACTTTCCATCAGCCAGAAAACCTAGACCATTTTGAGGAGTAGAGTCATCTAGTAGACGGCGCTCTAGGCTACGTGATCATGTTTAACACTCCCTCCGGGAGAATTGCGGGTACCTATTAATGACCCATGTGTGCAGGGTCTACAGCTCCGGACGAGAATGCCAAATCGAGCCCTTGGCCTGAGAGAGGAGGTCTTTCCTCGTGTGGACAACCACAAGTATCACAGAGCATCCATTTTCCGTTATTAGTCCCAATACTTGAGGCAGGAGCGAGCTGGGGGTAAAAGCATAGTTTGGGTAGCGGGCCAGACGTGGGCCAGCACATCCCTGCTCTTGAAGAAAAATTGCATACAGTGAGCATTTTCTTGGGACGCAAACAGGTCTACCCGCATTCTGCTGAATGTCTCCCACAGCAGTAGGACCGCCTGCGGGTGCAGACACCATTCTCCTGCTGGAACATTGTTTCTGGACAGTCTGTCTGGTCCCAAATTCAGGTGACCAGGCACATGTTCTGCTCTCAATGAGCGCCGATTGTGCTGAGCCCAGACCAGTGGTGACACGCGAGTGAGACCGTGGTCTCTGGCCCCGCGAGACAGGGGTTGCTGCAATTGCTGGGGGTTGCTGCAATTGCCGGGGGTGCTGCGGCCAGCAGAGCGAGAGCATGGTCTCTGGTCCCGGGCTTGACGGTGCTGTGAAGCATCGGCGGGCAGAGGCCACGGCTTGGAGCTTGGAGAAGACGGCTGTTTTGGGCGCTCTGCTGCAAAGCTAGAGGGCTTTAAGAAGTGCTTCATCTCTCAGCAACTGTGAGAGAAGCCATGTTCCGTCCAATGGCCTGTGGGCGCCACCCACTCAAGGCCGAAGCTCACCACAGCCTGTGAGAGTAGACGCATCAGTTGGGATTTGATGCTAGACTGTTTCCCTGACGACTTGCGGGCAGAATGGGGGAGGTCCACAGAGCTCACCCAATCCTCACTGTCCGGCACCAGGATAGAGCAGCTGGCCTTCTCTACAGATGCAGCTATCTCGTCGACATTAATAGCGGAAGCGGTAGCGAACGGCGGCCATTGTCCGTCAGTGAGCGACTCGAGTGAATCTGGTGAAGCTGGCGGGCGAACCGGCGAGCTTTCACGGACTGTAGAAGGCTTGCGACCCGTGGAGTATGGCGCTTTTACGGCGCGGCACTGTAGCGGGCGGAAGTGCAGACTCAAAAAATGCCAGGCGAGTAAAAATTGCCAAATGCCACCGTCAGTGAGTGCGAAAGCTGCATGATCCTTACATAGGCAGGAAACATAGATGAAATTGCGGTCCCCGTTGTAGTCTTGCTTTGTTTAGTAAACGAAAACCAACATACACAGGAAGAGTTGTTCTCGAACTTGCGGTTTATTCTTTGTTTCCGCTTTTTCTTTTTTTTATCACGTGATCATAAACGTTCTTACATCACAGTCTGATGTTAAACAGAAAACATGGATCAGAAGTTGCACGTAAACACTACATTCCTCCCTTATTCTTTAAGATTAAGGTCCCAAGAACAGTTAGCAAAATAAAATGAATACTTGTGGACCATTGTTTGAATCATGTTGAAAACAACATTTTACATTTTCTCAATCAAAAATCTTGGTGCCCTGCGATATGGTCTCGGGTCGTAATGTGGTGTTAATCTTTCTTCCGAACAGTAGTTCTGCTGGAGGCTTTTGGGTGGTCCCATGTCGTGTTGCTCTGTAATTTCTTAGGAAACTATGCAGGCACTGCTTCCAAGGTTTACCTTCTGCATTGCTGGTCATGACTGTCTTTTTAGGTGTTCTCATGAATCTTTCTACTATTCTGTTTTCTTTAGGCCAGTATGGGGTTATCCTTCTGTGTTTGAAACCAAGATATGAACTGAAATCCGCAAAACAGTGACGATTGAATGGTGGGCCATTGTCAGTTTTGATTGTCCTGGGTATGCCAAAAGTCGAAAATATCTTGTCCAGTTTGGGAATCACAGCAGTTGCTGCCGTAGACTTGACTATCTCCACTTCTGGATACCTGAAATGATCATTAACTACTACCAGCAAATAGCACGAAATGGAAACGGACCAGAAAAATCCACAGAGACCTCCGACCATGGTTCTATTGGCAGATCAGACATGTTGAGGGGTTCCGAGTGATGCTGGAGCGCGGCTGCTTGACATTGAACGCATCCTTGCACAGCTTTTTCCACTTCTGCATCGATACCAGGGAACCATACCTTTTCTCTGACCACTGAAACGGAGCTACACTCTTCTCAAAACTTGATCTGAATGCTGCATATACAATATTCACGACTCATGCAGGTTTTGGGATTGGGAGTTTTGGGATTATTTCAGCAGCTGAGGTGTTTCAAAACACGATTCAACAGGTCCTTCATGGCATCCCATCCTCGTCGCCAAAATGTAGTGTCTTGCTTTGTTTAGTGAACGAAACCCAACATACACAGGAGGAGTTCTTCTCAAACTTGCGGTTTATTCTCTGTTTCCGCTTTTTCTTTTTTTATCACGTGATCATACACGTTCTTACATCACAGTCTGACGTTAAACAGAAAACATGGATCAGGAGTTGCATGTAAACAGTACACCCGTCGCTGAGTTATTCACACCTCTAAAGTACAGTATCAATGGGGGCGTTTCGCGCCCCCATTGATACTGTACTTTAGAGGTGTGAATAAATTCTTGCCATTTCATTCTAAAAAAGGTGTAAAACTCGAGCGTTTGAGCAACCGAACGCGTCTCCAACCCAAATATTTTGATATTGATGAAAATCAATTTCTTTATTTTATATTAAAAAATGTTCATCCACAAGCAAGTGTTTTCCTTGTTAAATTTAACTTTTGTTTCATTCCTTATAGGTAAATAATGCAACAAAAAAAATTAACTATTAGACTACATTATGACAAATTACTCAGAGATATTTAACCTTGTCATTGTGGGGGTTTTTTTTTTCTTTACTCACTCATACTGATGTGCGCAAAACCATGATATTTATGTTTTCTGGGGTTTTTTTGTTTGTTTTTTTTTTCCCATTATGATTGTTTGGGATGGGATGGGATTGTTTGGGATTCATTATGATTGTTTGGGATTATGATCTTGCCCTGACCTTATATGTAATAAGTTCTGCAATAAAAAAAAAGACATGAACGACAGTTGCACTAACACCTCATAGCATTAGCAAGTCGACAACCCTAGCCCTTAATCAACACATCGGGCTGGTTTGGCCACATGACCCCACTGGACTTTTCCTTGATTTTTTAAAAATGTTCCCTTTATCTCAGGGCCATGAAACTCAGCGACTTTTTCTTAATAATCTATCTAAACATGCACAAAAAAACTGGGTTCGATTCGGTTATTTTAAAGGTGTGTAAAAAAAAAAAAAAAAATACCATTTAAGGGGTTTGGAGTCAAAATGACCCCAATTGAAAATTAATGGAAAAATGAAAAAAAAATGACTTTTTTATTTTGTTTGTCAAAAAAATAAAAGTAAATCCATTATAAATCTGAAATGTTCCACATATAAACCAAGGTCTGGTCCTAAAGCATAAATAAAAAGTAGAACAAACTTTCTATCTCATACACACACACACACACACACACACACACACACACACACACACACACACACACACACACACACACACACACACACACACACACACACACACATGTATGCATCCTGTTCATAACAGTTTATTAGTGCTGTTGTTTTGTATTATATTATATTTATTAAATTTATTTTGTTCTAAAATCTCTTGTTCTAAAAAAAATAATAATTGTTGATAAATAATTTTCTGAAATGAATACTGTGTGATTATAGTCATGTCATAATGCTGACTTGCAATGTTTATGCAAATGTATGTAAAATAATTTGCAAAAACAAATAATTCAAAATCTATCAGACAACAACAACAACAAACTCTAATTTTGACAAAAATATGTTGTGCATCATATATATCAAGTTGTGAGGAGAATTTGAAGCATCAAGAAAAATGAAGTGAAAATGAATGAGTCTCTATGGACCCCTATTGGATAGATGTGGTCATTGCACTTTAATTCCTTAACTATAAGAAAAACTGTTTTTCGACTAACCACCAGATGGTAGTATTCTATCCCTAACACATAGAGCAATGTCCAAAAACTGTTTAGATTTAATTATCATCATAATTTAATTGTTTTTTTTTTCTTTAAAAAATCATTTTAATGTGCCAATTTATGGCCTAGTTATGTAATTGTGCAGTAAATAGGTAGAAAACTTCCAAAAAATCACAGCATAAATGATTAGTTGAGAAGTGATTTTAAAAAATGATATATAATTTTCCACATAAAAAATGTATATTTCCTTATGCAATCACTCTTTAAAAGTCTGGGGTCAAAATGACCCCAAACACCTTAAGTGTTGTCCTTTTTTTGACAGTGATTAAGGTTTCCTCAGCGTATCTGCAATGTCTGCACAAAGAAGAAATCGGGCTGCTCGAAGATCTCGCTTTTGGAGAAGATACTCTACTTAAATTAAACTTTACCCCCAGAACGAAACGAACTAATTGACTCGGAAAAAGATTCGTTCATTTTGACGAACAGGAGAGTCACGAACGTGCATCACAGTACAGAGCAAGGTGAGTGACCATTTGAGCTTATAAAACTTCAAATTTGTTATTTATTTATTTATTAAATGAGCGATCGTTTCACTTGATAAGACTCTTATTCATCGTCTGGAATCGTTTAAACCCCAGTTTGGACTGAAACTGTCATTTGGACCTTGAACCGTTTGGTTACCAATAAAGTGCATTATATGAAGAAAAATCCTGGAATGTTTTCATCAAAAACTTTAATTTTTGACTGAAGAAAGAAAGGCATGGATATCTTGGATGACATAGGGGTGAGTAAATTATCAGCAAACGTTTTATTTTAATAGTAAACTACTCCTTTAAGGACAATTCATTAGCATATATCTCCAATATTATATAGGAACATTGGAACTTGTAGCGCCCCCTTCTGATCTCATTAACACTTACTCTAGCAGCAATATAGGTTCTCCTACTGTAGTTTGGAAGGCAGTTTCTGTAGATTAAAACATTACATGCAGTTCACTCTTAAGTATATTCTTTTCAACGTATATTATTTTGCATAATAAGTACTCTTTATAAAAGTAAACTGTACTCCTTTTTCACAAGGGAAAACTTTTTTTTTTTTTTTTTAACTTTTTACAAACTATAAGAGTCTATAACAGACTATGTTTTAAGCCAGAACTGTATTTAAATGTCAAGTGTAGATCATATGACAGCAGCAAATACACAAGGAAATAGAAATGGGTCAACAGATAATAAACATTACCCATTAACTTCGCTGAACAGTTACACCTCTTTCAACCTTTGCTCAAGATGCTTCCGCTGTGATTCACTCCGCACTTTTCCAACATGATGCAAAAATAATCAATTACACTGAATTATTGGATTGCAACAAGTACCAGGTATGTATAAAACATTTCTATTTATTTTACTGTTACTTCAATATGTTTTTGACTACCAGTGTATGATAATATATTTTTCTTTTCAATTGATCACATGATGGCCATACGACTATTGTTCACATTCTTGTATTTAAGGCAGCATTAATGCCATTCATGTGACAGCGTATTATCAAGTAAGGCCTTGTCTATGTGCCTCAAAATTAGTTAGTATTTCTAATTTAGACAAAATGTAATGATTTGACTGTTATCAGGAATTTGATATGACAGACTAAGGGTTATTTATGGAAATAACAAAAATGATCATGATATCACAATTATTTTGTTTCTTCTAAATAGGGCATTATGGGAAATATCATTCACCACCGAGTTAATATGGTTCTAATTACATATTTGGTTATGGCAATGTCTGCACATGAATGTCTGACTTCTGAAGAAAAACAAGTAAATTGTTCATCAGAATTTCATCAACTGGAAAGTTCTTCAGAAACCCAGCAAAAGCACAATGGTTAGTGCATCCATTTAATGTCCTTCGTTTATTGCAACGCATTCTCACCCCAAGGCGTCACCTTTGACCATGCTTCAATATTTGACGTTTTAGGCACCCTTTAGCGTCACTTACATGACGCGATCCTACGGCGTCATCTAACTGACGCTAAAGGAAAGCGTCAGTTAGAGGACGCGGTTAGGTTTAGGTGTGGGGTGGGGGTAGGGTACACGCGATCCTAGGGCGTCATCTAACTGACGCTAAAGGGCGCCTAAAGCGTCAGATATTGAAGCATGTCCAAATGCTTCCCAAGGCGTCAGTTAAGTGACGCCTTGGGGGTGAGAATGGGCTGTTTATTGGTATTAAACGGTAACAAACATTATCTACTGAATCACTGTTTAACCCTGTCAAACATAAAACATGCATATAGCTATATGAAGAGTTCCATGAGTTCCAAGACTTCCATTTCACAAGTGCCATGTGAAATTTTCTTCTAGAATTATTAAAATTTTATATTAAAATACAAAAATGCAAATCAACCTCTTATTGAAGTTGATGACAGTACCAAAATCGAGCATTAGTATTTATTTTTTAAATAAAGCATACACATTACACCTCTTGAAATCAGCACCGTAATAATTAAACAATAATGTTCTGGGTTCAAAACATTGTGATTTTTATAGACAATAACTTATTTGGTCCATATGGAATACTAGCTTAATTCTTTGGTTACACATCAATGTAATTCAAGTCGAATCCTCTAGGTTAATGGCTTTGATGACAGGAACTGAAAAGACAATATTAAACAAATATATCACACTGGGACTTGCGGCTATATTAATGTTCAACATCATGCAATGCATTGGACCTTAAACTTCCACTGAATGTGAATTATGTTTGTACAGTATAAAAAACATTATGTCTGAGGAAAGTCCTCATTAAAAATGGAAACTCAATGTGTGTGACTGTGTGTGGGTAAGGATTCTTTTATTTGACTGACACTTGACGTGAACCAAGCTCTGAAATAAGAAGTATTCCAATATGTTTCAATGAAAGGTTTTGTGAATTCATATAGACACAAGCCACTCCCATCAAAAACTGTGTATTCCTAATGTACTGTAAACTCTTTGGTCAGACACAACAGCAGTCCCTGAAGGGAACTCCACCTGGCCTTCTGTGCTCGGTGCTTTGACTGCTGTGCTTTCCGTCGGATGCCTCATAGCAATGGCCGTGAGATATCGTTTCTTCCGATGGTGCCTGGCCGGAAACCGTCACGCTTTATTACTGGACCAAGAAACAGCCAGCCAGTTCAACCAAGACGGAGCGCTGGAGGGAGACATGCCAGTGCGTGGCATGAGGGGTAGAATGGTTCATACTGGAGAAAGTTCAGATGATGATGATGGCTTCATCGAGGACAACTACATCCAGGCAAGTGTGAGAGAGATAGAACAGGTAGAGGAGAACCAACTGGAAGATTCTGAAGACAGTGATGATGAACTTGTCATTCCAGAAATTATATAAACTGGTTTTGTACTTGCTATGTCCCCATAATGTTTTGAATTACTATGGCCTTTTTTTAAATGTATTTTTTTAACCCAGACAGTAAAGATGTCATATTGTTACACATTTCTATTTCAAATAAATTGTCCTTCAAAGAATATGCATTCTCCATATTTTGACACACACACACACACACATGTATATATATATACTGTATATATACAACGGTTGATCAAACAAACAAATTTAGGGTGGGACGTGATTTTGTCCATGGTGAATTGATTGGATGGTTGTTATTGCTGTGATGTCATGTGCTTGACAGGTTGCCCCGCCCTCACACCAGTAAACATCATCAGAGAAGAGAAGAGAATGAGCTGCAAGAGGGAGCAGAAGTTATTTTGATTAATTGATGTTTTATTAACAAGGTTCGGGAGGAACACGTTCTAATGCTCAAACAATCAAGTCAGCCAGCTGTCAGCAATCAGTAATCAACAGGTCCACTCAATCAGCACAAGTAAAGCCTATAAATACACACAGTCGACCCATATTCCTCGACAGTTTTCAGCATCCCTCCACCACGCCATCTCCTCACACATTTCAAATGATACCAAACATGTATAGTATTGCATGATAATTGTTCACAATTAATTTCATATGAATTTCATATGGTTTCAGCATGTGGATAGAAGAGATGGGGGAAGGGAAAGGAATGTAAATTTAGACAACACTGATTGACTTAACTGTGTTTTCGTCTTGGATGGGGATGTTAATTAATTTCTCAAGAGAGAGTTCAAATTTTAACACTAGAAGTGCCAGAATTCCAAAACTACTAGAACGGCCACAAACGGTCATTTTGACCGTTAGATTCAAAACAGTGTTTATTTTTTTGACGAATAATTTTCGTAATTATTTTCGTCAACCACATTTTTTCAAAGACGGAAACGAGACGATAACTAAATAAAAACTAGGTTTGAATGACAAAAACTATGACGAAAATGTTAGATAGTGACGATATGCGAAGCGGTCAATAGGCTAATAATAATAACAGCACTAGCAGAACTAGTGAACAGCCCATGCAGCAAAACAAACAGCGCAGGACAGGGCAGCAGAGCTCACCAGGGTCATCCGACATGAATTGAACATCTGGATCCGCCGTGTCTGATGATAGCAGCCGTCTCTTTTTCCTTGATGTGAACTCTGACTCTGAATCACTCTCTGATGATATATAGCCTATAACGCAAGTATTGATAACTGTAGTCTGGTTTTGTTTGCTTATTTCTGATCAACAACTAATGTAGAAATTATTATAAAGCAAACACCACTACAGAGGTGACCGGACGGACCTTTCTGTTGACAGTTGAGAGAGAGACCACGATCAACCGCGGGATATTTAAAAAAAAAAATATCGCGAAATTCAGTGCGGTCAATATGACCGTCTATGGCCGAAATAGGTAAATATGTTCATTTGTTTTGTTTTGCCTTACGTTTACGTAACTTAATTTATATGAAAATCATTTTAAATGAAAATACAGACAATTTTAGGAAAAGTCAGGTACCAGCAGGATTCTATTATTTTTTTCAACAAAGTTATTGTAGATATAAAATTCAAAACGGTCAAAATGACCGTTGTGGCCGTTCTAGTGTTAAATGAGACGACTCGATATCTTCCAGTTTGTCCAGCCTTACAACAGAGAGAATGTACTAAAAAAGGAAGAAGTTGAGGATCAATGAGGATAGAAGCAGAGATAAAGAATATAAGTTATAGATTATTGTGGAAATAACTTGCATTTTGTTACATATGCCAGATTGGAAGTTGTGATCCAATATTGGCCTCTCTTCAGTGACAAGCAAATAATCCAAAACATTTGCTGATGATATTTCCTATTCTTTTGTTTTCTGCCTGTGGGAACTATGTCACTCCATCATCATGTATCGTACATTGCCACCTTTGGAATAAAGGTGAATTGGACTTATTCAGTCATTGAAGATTCAATTATTGTTGAGCAGAAAAAAATATGCTGTTACACCTTGGGTCATTAGTGACATACCATTTTTTATAAAAAATGTTTGGGAAAACAGGTATTCTTTTACATTTTTTTTTCTTGTTGTATTGTTCATAATGAATTGATTGAGGAATACTAAGACAGTTGATGTCTAACTTTAAAAAAAAATAATTGAAGAGGAAAGTGAATGACGTCCCGGGTCACTAAAGACCCGAGGTAGGCGTTTAAGAGCTAATGCTTTTTGAAACTCTAAGATATGGTTTTATACTTTACAAGGCACTGAATTTGTGTCAAGTTTTTGACATTTTCACATGTGAGATCTGAATTAAATATTGTAGCACAAGAATATCAATAAAGCTTTTTTTTAAAAATTTTATTATTTATTTTTTTTTTAACTAAGGCCTTTTCACTACTTTTTAGATTGTGAAAATGCATTTGAATGTGTGTAAAGTTCCAGACAATTTACCTAGAATAATTTATCCCATTGGACAAAGTCAGTAATAAATGACGGCACCTAAAAAAATTTTAAAAAAAGTTAATGGACAGAAAACTAATTTTGGAAAATGATTTTAGCCTTTAATATAAAGTCTTTTATTTTTTTCTAGCTGTGATTTCATAATTAGTTCAATAGAGAGTTAAGTTATCTCATGAGACCGGTGGTCATCATTGCAACACATAACACATGAAACCCTGAAAATGACTGTAAACATGATGGTTTACACAGCTTCATATAATACACAGGTTTTAACAGAAGAATAAACATGTGCTTTTATAAAAGCATAAGCTTCCCATTTCTAAAAAAAAATGTCTACATCCACTTCCATTGTAAGTACCTCATTTAAAAAAATAATAATAATTATAATAAATATATGTTTAGTGGAAATTAACATTAAGTTTTGCCACAAATTCTGTTGAATAATCTTAACTTTTCATATTCAAGTGAATACCCAATGATTTGTTTTGTTAAGATCACACACGGTTCAAACAACAGCTCAACACCTCAAACTTATCTAATTAATCCACACATAATAATTGTTTACCTTACAATTATTTAGCTCATTCTTCACTGTTTGTTTTATTTTCAAGATGTTCCTTTAAAAATCTCTTGTTTAAAAAGAAGAAGTAGAAGAAAGGTAGCTAACTTGTTTTCAATTCATCAAATGAAAAAATAAATAGATACTGTCATTCCCACACTTAATGGAAAAAAAGATGCTTACAATGCTTTATATGTACATATATTTCACAATAAAGGCAGTTCTAAATTAGGCCTAATATAACATAAAATTTGTGTAATTAGTCGTAACATTAGTCATTTAACAATTGTGAGTTGGTTCAATGAACAGCTAGTCTGGAAAAGAAATATAAATACAGACTATGTAAATAGACTTAAGTTTAGACTTTTAGCTTTTTGCACCATCTGTAGGCAACTGTGTGAAATGACAGACGCAGATAGACAGTAGAAATTACAGCATCACTTCAAGTCAAGACAGAGGATGAATTCAGAATAGGACAGGCATTTTGCCACATAAATAGTATGAGTAGTGTGCCAGTACATTCATCAGATTGGAAATGGAAGGGAAATCCAAACACATTGCATTCTGGGATATTCCAATGAGTGTGCTCTGCACGTTTGGTCAGATGTTATATTATCCAGTTATTCCAATCCTGCCTTCCATTCAGTCTTTTTATTTCGTTCTATCTTTTTTGCAGCACTTATATTTGTTTTCTTATAATCACAAAAATCACATGACAGCACACACTTCCAATTTATGCAATTGACCCATCCATAATAACTGTTTACCATTCGATCTTTATTTGCCAATGTGGCAAATACATTTTTTTTCAATGAAGTATGCAATAGGCACTTCAGACATGAAAAAAGACACTGGTTGCATCCGAAATCAATACTTCTGGGGGAAAACAGAATGTGACCAAAGTGTCTGAATTCACAGTATTCACAGTATAAAAGTGTAGGCAAAAAATACCCAGAGCAGAGGACATGCTACGGCGAGATTCTGATGGACACTTTATTATCCCATGAGGACAAGGGAGAGGATTTATGAATGACGGTGAATAAGTGACGTATGTAACGATAGGTCACATGATAATGACAACATGGCGAATACGTCCAGATTACACTACACACAAACATACTTTTTTAGCGGTCTTGAAGTAATTGCTTATTTAAAATAAGTAGGATGCAACCTCTGTCGTTTCCATACTTAGAACAAAGATGCTTATGTAGCCTACATAGATTTTACAATAACTGCGTAGCATAAAATTTGATTAGAATGTAGCTATTTAGTTCATGTGAATTAACATAATTATGAAGAGTGCATCACAATTTACTTTACAGCTAAACTACATCACATGTCGGCTACCTGTGTATCGATTTCATAGATTTATTCAGCAAAGTGTGCATACTGTTTCATTTCTACTCTCGAACGTGTGAAGAAATAGCTGATGATTTTTGGTGTTATTTGGACTGAGACAGCTGTGTAGAATGACACAATTCATGTGAACAACAACATACACTTACTTTTTTGCCACCGAATAGTGCAAGAAGTAGGCGAGAATTAATCAGATGGACGGTGAAGTTGAATGCATTGCATTTTGGGATACAGTATTCAAAGGCGTCTGCTTTATTGTAATACTGCACATACTGCTTTCCATAAAGAATTCTTCCATATGGATATGGGATATTCCGACTTGTCTTTGACTTCCAACTAAGAGCGCTCCATTGCCTGGCGCTCAGAAAATACACATTAAGCAAGAAATGGCAATGCTATTATTTGCTTTGGAGGTGTTTGATTGTCAACGATGTTTTCTAGACAAACTGCAGGGACTACATGATGCCATTTATTTTGCAGGAGTAATTAACAGAACAATATGTGCAAATACGTTTTATCATCACATAGGAACCAGGGGCAGAAGGAATTCCCAATTTATCTCTCATAACAAATTAGTGTGACTAGATGTTGAATCCCTCCATGGATGGTTCCTTTGTCCCGTCACTGTATACACTCTCCGCCTCCGTCGTCTTCGCCTTCTCGCATTTCTCTTTCCCTGCACATAAACTATCACCCCATATGCCATCACACCTAGCACCACAGCGCCCCCACTGGCCAGGAGGGTCACACCAGAAAGCAGCATGTCTGACTTAGTGAGACTGAGAAGCGTAGTCCCACAGACCACCAGCGCCAGGCCAGTGAAGAGCAACAGCACGGGATCTGCCGTTCCTCCACTCCGCAGCTGCTCGATGCGTCTGCGGCTGTGTATGCAGCCCATGTCTTGCACAGCAGAGCTGAGCAGCTGCTTCATGAGGACCACCAGAGCCAGGAGACAGAGAGTAGATCCTACGCCCAAGCGCCACAGCACCGAGGCCCCAACAGCAGAAGAGGCGGTCGAGAGGAGCCCCACGCCAGCCGAGCCCAGGCTCAGAACCATGGCCACTGAAAAGCAGTAGCACACAAGAGAGACGTGCGGCTTTTTGAACCACCACAGCTCCACCTGGTCCTCCACGGCTTGGCGCTGGAGCCATGAAGGGTCCGCTTGTAGATGAAGGTGAGCTCCAGGACTCATCACACTTAGAGGGAGAAGCTCCATCTCAAGGGTCGTCTGACGGTTTGCTGTTTGGTCAGACATATGAACACTTTACAAAAAGGTTCAATGCATTAACGTAAGTTAAGTTTAAGGCATTTATGTATCTAGGTTGTCATTAATCTATAAGTATATTCATTATATTATTATTATTAGTTGTAAGTAGATTTACCAAAAAATCACATTTAACTTAAAATGTATTTAAAAAAAAGTTGTAAATATTTAATGTGTGTATATATAGGCCACACACACACACACACACACACACACACCTTGACTTAGTTTTGATCTTATTTTACAGGTCGTACTCAATTTGTAAAAGCAGTTTAGACCAAAGCCTTCATACATTAAACCTGGTGTTCCACAGGGCTCAGTTTTGGGTCCTCTTTTATTTGTATTTATCTTCTACCCCTTGGTAATATTTTTAGGAAATTTGGTATTTAATTCTACTGTTATGTCAATGACACCCAACTTTGACTGTCCTCCAAAACATTCCCCCCATTTATCCTCTCAGATTGTTTAGCTAAGATTAAAGAGTGGTTCACATCAAATCTTCTTAAACTTAATACTGAAAAACTTGTTGGTTCAAAAACCAATCTGGCCAAATATAAATGTTCCTCTGTGAATATTGATAATTTTCCAGTGTTTGTTTGTAAACAGGTTAAAAGTTTAGGGTGTCATCTTTGACATTACTTTATCATTTGAAGGTGAAGCCCATATAAACAGTGTCATTCGTTTGTAGTATTTCCACATATGTAATATTAATCAACTTCGTCCGGCTCTCTCGGTAAAGAGCACTGTGATTCTTGTTGTTTAGTCAATTCCTGTATTGATTACTGTAATGTTCTTTTATGGCCTGCCATCAAAGTTTCTCTCCAAACATAACACATTGCTCCCATACTACACTTGCATTGGCTCAGGGTTAAAAATTTTATTGATTCTAATTTCTTTCTTCTAACAAGGCACTACAATAAATTTGCCCCTTCATACTTATCTGACCTTCTGCACATCTCACTCCTACTCATACTTTAACATCATCTTCTGTGCTCACTCTTGTTCTCCATCAAACTTCTATCGGGAATCGAGCCTTTAGTCATGCAGCTTGTTATTTATGGAACTTGTTGCAAAACAGTGTGCAAAACAATGAAAGTCTTCTTTTTTATAATTTATATATGAAGAGTTCAGATGCAAAACCTCTAAGTGCCATTTGAAATTTTCTTCTAGAATGATCATTTTTATCAAGCTTGTATATTTAAGTTCAGTGATTTCACTTAAATGACAATGATAATTACCTATTAATTGTTATTTAAGTGAAATTACTGAACTTAAATATACAAGTTTGATAAAAATCTTCATTAAAGAAGCAATTTTCAAATGGCATTTAGAGGCTTTTGCATCTGAACTCTTCATATATATATATATATATATATATATATATATATATATATATATATATATGTATAATTGAATAAATAAATATATATATATATATATATATATATATATAATTGATTTAAAAAGCATCATTTGCTATTTATTTGTAATTAATTCAGTAGACAGATTTCAGTAAACACTCTAATTCAGTTAATTCCTTCAAAGCTCATGAGTTTGTGAGTATATATGATTAATTATAGGAACAATTGCAATCTGAAATGATAAAGGTTCAATTGCGACACAACCGTAAAAAGCATTAAGAAAACTTGTGAAGAGACACTGCCAGTTTACAATGTCTCTATAACAACTCAATCTACCTTTTTACTTTAGTAAAACAAGTGTCTTAAAACAGTTAAATGCTAAATAAATGGTAAACAAGGTAAACAACTTTACCTATGCCTCCATTACATAAATAAAGTCTATACTATTGAAACGTGAAATGATAAAATCCATCATTATAAACCACAGAGATAATGGAAAACTAATGGAGATTTTCCTCACCTTTCCTCAGTGCATGCTTCCAATCCTTGATTCAAACTTTTAAATCAACATCATCAAATTTCCAAACGTGATCCTCTTGTATCCTGAACAGCAGACTTTCATTCATCTTTCAGCTTTAGAAAGTGAAATTTTAGCAAGCTTAATTCTGAAACACACACACACCATCCTCATTTGCTTTGGCTGCAGTGCAGGACTGGTAACCGTCACATCTCTCTTTCTTTGTCATTTTGTTTACCTGTCTCTCTCATTCTGTGTTGTGTCACAGCGCAAGCTGACTGGACATTGGTGCCAAGCACTCGGGGCGATGACATACTTTCCCCGTTGTTTTCTGCCACATTCCACCAAGACAATAAGAGGTTTCTCATTGTCTTCTTTACGACACACTAAACAGCATGTCCGCAAATGGAGAACACACACAAGCGCTCACACTCACGCATGTGTGCACTTAGCAGGCAGACTGACTGACACTGAAAAGCAAGGATGTCTTTCAAGGCATTGTGGGAAAGACAATAGGCCGACTGGAGGGACATCCCACAAAGTGAATCTCTGATGTCACGCTTGCAGCATAATGGATGTTTTGTGACTATAAGGATGGTGTCACTCACATGACATAAGTTTACTTCGCCTCAGCAACAATAGAGCCACTCTTCTCAGTGTTTATATGTGCTGATTGTCCAGAAAAGCATGTGTGGCATCATTCTTCATAAACCTCATTTGTATCGAATCTAGGAAATTCATACGCTGTGGAGCCGTGCCATAAATTTTAATATATCCTGCTCACTTAACTACTTAAAGTAGAATCTAACTAGTATTTAAGAATGTTGAACATAATTTACAATTTATTATAGATTCAGTTTACATAGAAGTCTATGTTTTGGATGAATATTTTATGTACAGATGAGCGGCGGCTGCCCTTCTGTTTCAAGAGTTAAATTTTGTGCCATCTCACCAAGTTTGAGATCTCTACAACTTACAATCTCTAATGTCCAGACATTTGTTGGGCAGCAGTGTTGTAGTACTCGAGACTCGGACTCGTCTCGGACTAGGTCTCGAGACCATATTTTAATGGTCTTGGTCTTGTCATGGACTCGTGTGCATTTGGACATTTTTTTTTTTAGGACTCGGACTTATTCCCGAGTCCACTCGAGTTCAATTAAAAATATTTTTCATGATTATTAATGTATGTTAATAAAATATTTCTTTAAATTGATTGACACGCCCAGTGATTGGTGATTTTCTAGTGCGCAACTGCGCATGACAAATTGTAATAAAATTACTTTTAACACCACCTACTATGTGGCCTTTTTACCCTAAACTGATCATATTTTTTAAACTCCAAGTAAATTCAGTAAAAAAACTCGACTCGGACTCGACCGTCTCTGGTCTCGGACTCGACTCTCTATGGACTCGGTCTTGACTCGGACTCGACTCTCTCTGGTCTCGGTGTCGACTCGGACTCGAGTGAGGTGGTCTCGACTACAACACTGTTGGGCAGAAAAAGAATAATTGGAAAAAAACAGGACAGAAAGCCTTTTCTGCTTGGACCTTCTGTGTCGGGTCAGAGGTTGACTCGGGTATAGGAATTACCGGAAGCCGGTGGTTATTGTTTATAAAGTAATAAATATGATTATTTTTTCTTACAAAAAAGAATCACTTTGCTTCAGGAGACCTTTATTAACCCCCTGGAGCCGTATTACTTTTATGATGAATAGGTGTGCTTTTTGGGCTTCAAAATCACAGTTCACTATTCACTCCCATTATAAAGCTTGGAAAAGCCAGGATATTTTTAATATAGGGCTAAATCCAATTATGTTTGGCTGAAAGAACAAAGTCATATATGCACCTAGGATGGCTTGAGGCGAGGGTGAATAAATTGTGGAATAATTTTCATTTTTTTGGTGAACTAGCCCTTTAAATAGAATTTATTTATATAAAGTGTAAGGACAATGAAATACAATGACAAAGTCTTCAGTCTGATGAGGAAAGCTACTGGTAGCTAGTAATTTTCTGATGTATTAAAAATGAAACATGTTCTGGCTTTATTGTAATAAAAAAACTGGGTTGCGGTTGCTTAATTTACCATGTTAATGTTGTCATGTCCCTCTTTTACCATTGTGCAAGGAAACGTGGGGGCAAAATGACATAATAATTTATCAGAATACCTAGCAAAAGTTTCTCCTGCTCCTAGCTCATGGACAGCTCCATGAATGATTCAGATTTCTCATGCCACAGCCACTAGAAGACAGACCGGTTGCTCACGTCACATCTACGTCGTCAAGCTCGGCAGAGTCGGGCGCGTCAGGAATGGAAGTCCTAAAAAAAATCGCTAAAAATGGGCTTCGCTTGTCTCAATTGAGTTCCAATGAGATGGCTCTGTCCAATTCTTATACTGTCTATGAGATTTCCTTGCATCACAAAACAGAATCAACGAATTTCTGTCACTTTCCAAGTCATTTTATTACATTTCAAGCTCATCATATAAAAAATATTCAGGCTGAACGTTTGGATCGTTTATCACTGAAAAATAAAAGACCCCTAAACTCCAAAAAAAATTTAATAATAACAAACGAGTTTCTATGGATTTTTAAATTACACGTGAAGCTATTCGATTGATGGGTGATCATTTAGAAATTGCTCTGCGTTCAAATTCTTCATAACCCTCATTCATACACAAAATTCATTCAAACCCCAAGTTGAAAATATCTGGAACAGTTATTTGAATCTGTTTTTGTCGTGTTCTCCGTCGTTTCATAAAATAACACCCATATGACATATATTTGATACACTTTATTGAGGCATGGAGAGCAAGAAGTACATTCAGTTGGCAAGCGGTGGTAGTTTTGTACTGGATGTGGGTGTCTGACCGAGAATCTCCAGCTTGAGTCTATGGATCTCCCGTCGCTGAAACTGGATGATCTTCTCAGTTTCTTCAAAACTCTGCTCCGTCACCAAGCCAGCCCTCCCCGCTGAAGCTGTACCTGAAGCATGACAGAAAAAAATCAGCTGAGAACTTCCAACATGAACATCTGAGTTGGTCCATTATTATCCAGTGGCATTTTGTTTCAATCCTGAAAGGTTAACATTTGTAAAGATGTACAAAACGCAAAACCAAAACCATCAGTTTCAAGTCAACATGGGTCACCTCTTGTGTTAGCAGAGCCCTTGGTGTTCTTGTTGGTTTGACTCTCGTAGATGTGCAGCTGCGTTCGGAGTGTGCCCAGTTCCTGACGCAGGTCATTGATCTCTTTTATAAGAACTCCGTTGTGCTGGACACAGATGGCACATGTGAGAACTTGCACACAAACACCAACAGTGACTTAAAGGAGTAGTTCACTTTCTTCGGTCGAAAAGATGAACAAATCTTTTTTCGTGCCATTTGGTTCATTCAATGAACGAAATGAACGAATTGACTCTGAAAAAGAGACGTTCATTTAGATGAACGAGTTCGAACAGGAGAGTCACGAACGCGCATCACAGAACAGAGCAAGGCGACCATTTGTGTCACGTGTTTAGTTCTGTGTTTCTTTGGGTTCATTTGGTCATGTGTTTAGTCTTGTGGTTTTGTAATGTTCTTGGTAAATTGTTCTTTGCGTGTTAATACTTTTCCCAGGTGTTTTTGACCACACCCTCTCGTTATCACGTTGTGTGATTCGTGTAGTCTTTGTGAGTGCTTAATGTTTGTGAGCTGGTTGTTCTGACCTGATCTAGTTTCTTGTGCCTGAGTTCACGTTTCTGAAGTTAGAGTTTGTATTTTTAATAAATACTGCAAATGGATCCTACTCTCTTGTTCACTTCAACCGGCCGTGACAATTTGAGCTTATAAAACGTAAACTTTTTTTTTTTTAAATGAGCGATCGTTTCGCTTGATAAGACCCTTATTCATCGTCTGGAATCGTTTAAAGCCCTTTGAACAGTGTGCACTGAAACTCTCATTTGGACCTTGAACTGTCTGGTTACCAGTAAATGTGGAATGTTTTCATCAAAAACCTTAATTTCTTTTCGACAGCAGAAAGAAAGACGTGGACATCTTGGATGACATGGGGGTGAGTAAATTATCAGCAAAAGTTTTTTTAAAGTGAACTACTCCTTTAAGGAAAATCCGGCCCACAAGAAATCCACACGCTACGCTTGATTTCTACATGCATGTGTCCTATTTAGACTGAAGAAACTAATTTCCACACGGTCATATTTTGTTCCTCTCACCTTCATGAGCTTCGTATTGTTGGCCTCGGACACGTTTGCATCTCTGTCAATCTGTTTTTTCATTGTACTGATGATCTTCTCATAGTGCTCCCTCTGTCTGTTGTTTTCCCACTGCATATCTGTGTGCACTGCCACTTTCTCCAACTACAGACAAACACCACACAAGCTGGCTTCAGTGGAGGTCAAAACAGACCGAAATATGAATAACAACCCCAATGTCTTGAGCTTACCACATCTGATGGCTGAACGTAACATTTATAGAGCTCTCGAACGTTGTTCTTCAGTCTTTTTGGGTCCTGAATGCATTCCACACATGTGTGTAGGTCAGCTTTAAATCTCTGTACCAGAACCTCAAAGTCCTGCACCTGCAGAAGACAGCAGGACAGTCACTCATATATTTATATATTTATTTGTCAACTAATGAACTAAAAACAATTTACAAAAAATAATGCATAATGAATAATACTGGTAAAAGTAATCTTTAGCAAACATCAAAATGAATATTTTCAAATTTTCTGTACTGTATATCATAAGGTAAAAGTAACATAATTTGTGGCCTAAATTCACTTTTTAGTTTTAGTTTATAGTATTTTATTTTTGAGATAAATCTGTATAGAATATTCAAAACAGCCATTTATTGGTTATTGGCAATAGCATGAAAATCATTTCTGGCAGGGGTGTCAAAATAAAGTACATAAAAATGAATCTAAAAGGAACATTTCTGACAAACGCCGTTGAATGTGAATAGAGCAGCAGAGCACAGTTGTAGCCAATCAGCAGCAGGGGGCGTGTCCACTCATGATGGGGAGGAGAGAGAGAATGAGCAAGAGACAGATTTCAGGTAAGACTGTAGAAAGAGAGATGGCTGAGAGACATTACAAAAAAGAGAGAAGGAAAAAGAAGGGTTATGATCAGGCAAGAGCTTTAGCACCCGCGTTATTATTAAACAAACTTTCCAGCGCTTTCTTGTTTCTGCTTCATATGTGAGTGACTTTGCTATTGATTGGATTTGCTAAGTTTCACAGAACCAAGATATTCAGTTTATCTCCAGTAACGGGACAGGATTGAGTCCCATTGTTTGTCTGGAGCTGCTGTGCTGCTGGCGACTAACAAACCCTTGCTTGTAATGTATATACTCTTGTGTGCTGTATCTTCTGCCTTGTCATTCATTCATTCACTTCAGCTATAATAAAGAGACATCCACTCTTGCATTGCGTGTTTGTGCATTTTGGGGGCGGAGAAATTAAGGGAGCGGTGAGTAGGGTTGGGTATCGTTTGAATTTGAACGATTCTGATTCCGATTCCGATTCCTTGTTTCGATTCCGGTTCCTAACGATTCTCGATTCCGATTCTTTTAAGAGGCAGGGTCAAAAAAGTTTAGCTAACCTTGCTAACCAACGGTCTTTCGGAAGGAAATAATCCTTTCTGAAGGAAATACTCCTTCTGTCACAAATACTCCTTTTGTCACAAATTTTGCATTTTGCCGCGATTTCGTTATTTTTAGAAAAGTGAAGCCACACTTTGGACCGCCGACGTAAGCTACTCATGTTCGACTCGCGCGGTTATGCCAACACTTCCGGTAGACGCTTCTTCGTTGGTGTTGTTCAGCGGTTTCTTCTTCCGCTCGGCGGACTGTGAATATCGAAACTAGGAATCGAAATTTTAACTTTTGAACGATTCCGGGAAAAACGAAAAGTTAGTCCCGGTTCCAATCGATACTCGATTCTCGATACCCAACCCTAGCGGTGAGTTTGTTTGGGTTTATTTAATTCAACCGTGTTTCTCAGAAACTGCTTACTGCACCTTAGATTAAAAGTATCTGGTTAAAAACATACTTGAGTAAAAGAAAAGAAAAATACATTTTAAATTGTACGTGAGTATAAGAAGAGTCTCTTGTTTAAAAGTTTCGAATCACATTTATTTACTTTAATATAATTACAATACTTTATCAACTCCCTGGTAAAAATGTCAATACATATTCACAAATAATTTAACATTTTATAATGTTAATTTAAGTGTTAATTGTTTTCAAGGTTTAAAACATCTAATAAAAAACATTTAATAGTGGCCAATATGAATTTTAGGTAACACTCTAGTTACAATTTGTGGTCCATTTCTCACTATTAACTAGTTGTTTATTAGCAAGCATATTACTTGGATATTGGCTGTTTTATAGTACTTATAAAGCACATATTAATGCCTTATTCTGTAAGATAATATTCTATATCCCTTAATCCTACGATTCCCACCCAATACCTAAACTTAACAACTACCTTAATAACTAGGGCCTACTAATAAGGAGTTTATTAAGTCTGTAAAAATTCTCAATGACCAATTTTATAATTCTTTTAAAATTATTAACTTATTAAAGGAAATATTAAATAGTGGGTTCTAAATTTAAGGAACAGTTAGTTCACAGTTCTGACCTTCTTCATTTCTTTGTGCATTTCTTTGTGGTTGGTTTTCAATTTTAAGTTCAGTTCTTTCAATTTCAGTTCCAGTTCTGTGTTGGTTTTATGGAACTCCTTCAACTCTCCCTCCATCTGGAACACACACAAACACACACACACACATGTTTTATCACTGTGTTCATATCAATAACCTGGCTTATATAAAATTTACATCTGACAATGTATTCTGGATAGCACTTTTTTTCGATAGTCCTCTTTGGACATTCTACTGACTATGTTCCAACATGTAGTTGCAAAGTCACTTGTTGTGGCTCAGGCAGAAAGAGCTGAATAAATCATGACTGGTTGAAGGGATGAGACATATTTATGCAGTAAAACACCTCCAGGATCTGCTCCTTCAGCACTTCAATTTGATTCCCTTTTGGAGCGATCTCCTCCACCATGAATTCAAACCTGTGCTTCATCACTTCGAGACCTTTGTTAAGTGTGCTATTCTTCTTATTAAGTTCAGAGATGCTCTTTTCCTGTTGAGACAAAGCAGATATTCCTATCATATACAGTCCCTTGGACTTAATATTAATTAAACTAATTGAAGCTCTGATATATTCTCTTAATACATTTATTTATCAACCATGTGAACTTCAAATGCACATCTTTCACTCATTCATGAAAAAAATGTTTCTTTTTATTGACATTGTGTGAATTTGTATTCCCTAATATTTGTTTGTATGCTTGTGAAGCACTTTGAGTTGCATTCCATGTATGAAAAGTGCTATACAAATTAATGTCTGTATTAAAAATAAAGATGATAGATGGATTACTTGGAGGGGTTTCTATGACTTTGGAGGGTGCGAAATTAGCAATTTGTAATCCGTCTACAACTGCTTAGACAACGGATAGAAAGTGACAAGAGAGTTAATGTGAATTTTAGTTCTAATCAGACTCGACCGTTAGTCACGTCTGATAGCCGTGCCCACACTGAAATATCACTGGAACAAAGTGCCTCTTGAATATTAATCATTAAATATGGACGAGGAGAGACGTATGATTTGTTATTGTTATCATTCAGAATGATCAACGATAGCATAGATAAGAAAGACAAATTGTTTATTACAATATGAAAAGAGTTATGTAAATAAAACTGACTTGCTTTTCCTCATGTCATTATGAACAGGGTTCATGTGTGCTCACCTTGTCGAGCATAATTCCATCTTTACGCCGAATTGTGGCCTTAAGCACAGTGATGTCATTCTCCAGTGATTTGATCACCGACTCTAGCTTCTGCACTTCCTGCTTCAGCTTCTCGATCTCCAGGTTCCTTTTATGAATTTCCATCTGCAGGTCATTAAACTATACGACACAATCCAACCTACGTAAGATTCAGCTCACTGCATATACAGTATGTCGTCTTTTATACACTGTACACCGAATTAGAGTCACTCACCGACTTTGCTGCGATATCTAATTCCACTTTGAGCTTAGAGTTGGCCCTTTTTTGTTCCTGAAGATTTTGCTCGTATTTCATGCGGATACCATGGATTTCGATATCTGTGTCCACCTCCTCTTGCTTTATGTATTCCTCAAATTCCCGAACCCGCTGCTGGGATTTATCCTCAAACTGCAAGGTGGAAAGAGAAGGGCAAGATATTATTCTGTTTCAATATCCTTACACAATTATAGGACTTCACAAGACTTATAGAACAAAGATCACATATGGGTCATAAAGTGGTCTTTTTATTTGGAGGTTGACAGCCAAAGACTGAATAATTAAACTATTAAACATACAGTAGTTGTCAGAAGTGATGTCCAGAGGGGATTTTTTTGTTTTATGGGGGGAATTAAAGTTTCATTAAACGGTGTATGAATGAGTGAGTGAATGGGTGAATGTGAGGCAATATGAAAAGCAGTTCATTTACCATTAAACCAACAAAATATGGGGAATATATATATATATATATATATATATATATATATATATATATATATATAAATATATATAGAATAAATGATTTGGCAAAAAGGCAAACTACAGCAACAGGTTTTATTTTACTGTAAAAAAAAATCAAGATTTGTTATCACAACATATTTTCTTTTGTCAAATCAACTTTATAATAATTTATTAAGTTGGGATAACTTATTATTTTGAGATTCTGATGGTTAAATTAATCTACTTCATTGTATTAACTCACTTTTTCCAGTTCAATCAACTTAAATTTTTAAGGCAACCTAGGTTACTTACTTTTTTTAAGTTAAAACAACAATATTTTTTTACAGTGTAGTAATCACACATTTTTTCTTTTGTCAAATCAACTTAAATAATTTATTTAGTTCAGATAACTTATAATTTTGAGTTTCAGATGGTTAAATTAATCTCCTTCATTGTATTAACTCACTTTTTCCAGTTCAATGAACTTAAAATTTTAAGGCAACCAAGTTACTTACTTTTTTAAGTTAAACCATCAATATTTTTTTACAGTGTATGCATACAAAAATGCATAGAAAAACACAAAGCTCACAGAACAAAGAATACATTGACTACAACATATCATTGGTTCTCTGTTGTATTTGCATGAATTCATAATTTCTTTGTATGACAGCCTGGGCAAAAAATATGTGCATGTTTCATTGCGTTATGAAAAATACGGAAAACAACACATTTTTTACAATATTTGAATAAAGGCTGAAGATGTCAATTTTTTTTGCTTGAGGACAAAATGAGTATGTTGGTCCACCAGCAAGACCAGCACTATAATAGCTCTAACCAGCATAAACCAGCCAGGACCAACATGTAATTCATCCTGGAGTTTATTAAGTGTTCGTAGTTGCCTTTACCTGCTTCAACAGCATCATCTTCTCCTCCAGCTGGGCCTCATAAGACTGCATCATCTCCTCCAGGGCTCGGGTCTTGCTCTCCTCCATGCTGTGCAGCTGCTGCTCACATTCCTGCTGAACGTTATGAAGCTTCAGTTGTAGCTCCAGGTATTTCTCATATTCCAGCATGAGCCTCTGGTTACTGGTTGACTCTGAGAAAAACACCTTCAGTTAGCCTGGGTAACTCTGAGAGGGGAACGGGCTGCTTCTGAAGATTGTAAACTGGTTTACATTAAAATCACAATAATAGCATTATTATTTTAATTCAGTCTTGATTTAAGTTGTCATGAGCTTGTCGATAAAACATTGTACAGTGGAATCTTCCAAAAAGTTTTAGACCTACATATACTAACATAAATACTATCAAAAAAAGAAGAAATTAATAATAAACAATTAATAGAAGAGTAGAAGCCTTAAAAAAGGCAGAAAATATATACTCTTAATACATGTTCTGCAAGGAAGAGCAAAGAAAATGCCTTGATTATTCATTCATTCTATCAGTTCAGAAAGCTCTTGGATTCTTTAGTATCACTATTTTTCAAAGAACAGTGAAGTCATTAAAACTATCAAAAAAAATGCAAATAGAAAAAAATAACAAAAGAAAAGTATCTTATATCAGCCTCAAGATGGCTTAAAATGATTTAAACTAAGACAACCCACTCTTAAAATCTATACAAAAAAAATGTATAAAAAAAAAACGAAAAAAGAATATCAGTAAGTATAGCAAAATGTTCTCCTCTCTGAATATTAGGTTGCTTTCAGTTTAAGAGCCAATGCATGGATCCAATATACTGTTACATATCTGTAGATTACAGGAACGTCTTTCTGTGTGTGTGTGTGTGTGTGTGTGTGTGTGTTTATGTGTTGTTCAAACTTGTCTTGCTAAGGGCACGAGAAAGTGCATTGTAAAGTTTGACGTTGTTTGGATTAGAAATGCAAAAGATATTGTTAAAAATATCAATAAAAGAAGCACAGCAGTGGCCACCCCCCGTCTCACACTGAGTGGCCACTCCCCCAACACACTGCACACTGAGTGGCCACTCCCCCTCTCACAATGCACACTTAGTGAGCATAGAGACGGTCGAATAAAGCAGCGGACTATGATGACAGCTTGCTCAGGGCGAAGATGTGTTGAAACGCTGCTATCAATCAACAATCGTGGGAGGGGCATCCGACCGTGTGACGTCACACGGTCAGATGGCTCGATTTGAGACTGGGAAAAATATATAAAGGAGATTAAAACAAAAACACTGGATAGATTTTGATCATTATATGATGGTTGTGTACAGGCACTGCCAACACACATTTCAATACAATCAACTTGAAAAAAAGTGCATGTACCATTATATGACCCCTTTAAGTAGCTTTTTCTTCACTGTGTGGTCTGCTCCCTGAATTGTGTGGTTCAATTTTCCATATTTATTGTATGTCATTATGTCAGTATCAGTATCAGGCACAAATAAAAATGTCATTGAACTTTTACTGTGTAATTGTAACAATGAGCACTCAAATACACCAAACAAACAATAATAGACCAAACAAACAATAACTAAGAACGCACACACAAACTGATTTTGCACGGGCACTTTGCACTAGTTCGTTTTATTTCTCAACTGTTTTCACTCATTTAAGGCATTACTGACTATGTTTACAAGAATACTTGCCAAGACGGGCATTTTAACAATTTTGTTTGAATATGTCTGCTCAAACGCAAGAAGACATGAAAGCGACCTCAATTCAGTATTATCACGCTGTCTGAACCTACCTTCGACTACGTCTTGAACAGTGTTGAGATCCACTGCTGTATCTGGTAGTGTAAACGTTTATCATTAAGATTGTAAAAATGAATGAAATATGTTACCCTTGTCCTGCAGCTCTTTATCATGTTTCTCTAAGATGTCTGACAGAGCTTTAACGTGGGCTGCTTTCTCTTTCTCTTTTTCTGTCTTCAGGACCTGTAATAGAAAATGAACTATAAAAAGGATTGTCATCATTTACTCACCCTCATGTTGTTCCAAACCTGTATGAGTTTCTTTGTTCGGATGAACACAAAAGGAGATATTTGAAAGCATATTGGTAACCGGACATTTGACGACATCCACTGACTTCCATATAGTATTTTTTTTTTTTCTAATATGGAAGTAAATCAGTGCCAACAACTGTTTGGTTATCAACATTTTTTTTTAAAATAACTTTTGTTTGTGTTCAACAGAAAAAAGAAACTAATTCAGGTTTGGAAAAATATGAAGGTGAGAACATTTTTAGAACTATTCCTTTAATAAGCCATTTGTGTTATGAAATAGAAATATAATTTTGGGTCTCCTGAAACTGACCTCTTTCTCAGCATTTAGTGAACTGCTCTGTTGGAGATATTTTTCAGTGAGTTCATTGATCTTCTCCTTGTAGGCCATGTCCTTGAGGCTGATCTGGTGCTTGATATCCTCCTGGAGCTCATCCACTTTTGTGTTCAGATCGAAAATCATTTTATTCTGCAAGATGGTCCAACATGTTCATATTGCCATTTACCTTCACCATATCAATGACATTACACAATATTTTCTAAAATATCTCTTAAATGCACGTTTTATGCAGCATTGAGATGAATTCAAGACCAAAATTACTAATTTGAAAACCTCAAAACCTGAGCTTAATGTTTTTTTTTTTCATTTAAGCATAATCAATGCTACTTTACAACATCAACAAAGTATTACAGATTTTGCAGATTTTTTTTTTGCAAAAAATTACAAATGACCAACACAAAGGAAAATAATGACTAACATAAAAATTAAATGATCAACACAGGGGAAAATATTTCCTCAGATTACCTTTTCTTCAAGTTCTGATTTGGTGACGAGGATCTCTTCTGTGTATTTTAATTCCTTCTCTCTTTTCAGCCCTTGTCCCTCTTTATCAATGATTTTCCAGATGAAAAGACAACCATCTTCTGAGACTGTTAGGAGGAACTGGTCATCAAAAGTGATAATCATCTATAGACAAAAGATAAAGGCATTAATGAAAAACATGCTTGACCTCTGACTAGGAGCTCAAAGGAAACTTAATTCCAATGATTTTTAGCAGTGCAAACCTTAGTGACAGGTCCAGCATGGGCCTGGTACTCTAGCCAGGCATTCTGGATGGGTAGAGGGTATTTGATGGCCCTCACCGTCCCAGTGGAGGTTCCAATGAAAAGCGCTCGTCCTGAACGAGACATAGCAACAGTGGTGCAAACCACATCGCCTGATGGCACTTCCCTAAGGATCTGCAGCAAAAATATCATCATACAGTTTTATTTGCTGTTTTATTATCATTGATGGTTTCCATTTAATCCAAAAGACTCAAATTTGCAGCGCCACATACAGTATGTTCACAAGAAATGCGACAACCATTTGACTCCACTGATGTCAAACCTGGTGCAATGAGCTGTGAGGTGCTATATTTAAAGGGATTTTCACAAATAACGAAGTATTGAAAAATAATGCCTCTCAATCATTAGGTCTACTAGAAGTGTGCGGTAACTGAAAATCAAAGTGCATCTTTAAATATGCAATTTCTGGTTAATTTTTAGCTTTTTCCTCACATAAAGCTATTCTAAGGCAATTGGTCAACCCTCCCCAATTAATTGGACGAATTTGAGCTAAAAATATCTATATTGGTGTTGAGCTTGACAGTTAAGAATCTGTCACACTCCCCAATTCGTTGATTGAGAGATTGCAGTAAATCTCTATAAGTACAGAGCTAGACATGGGAAACTGACATATTTAAGTTGCAAAAGCTAAAAACCTGGCCTACTCTCCCCTATTATCCTCCTCAAATTTTCAGATTAAGGTGTAATGTAGGTTTACATGCTCCCCTCTCAAGGGTTGGTTGTAGTGTACTCTATTTCATTGTAGAGGTTGGCAGATGAGAACTCAGATGGGTCAAAGTCAAAAGAATTGGGCCACTTTCTCATCTTTCACCATGCCCAATTTATTCCATTGGGGATTAAAGCAAGTTCATGCTAATTTGTCAAAATGTTCATGAGTGTAGAGGTTGATAGATGAATGCGGGTGTGGATTAAACTGCAGTGAGCAGTCAGCACTCTCTCATCTATCTTATAAGTATTGACCTGCTTCAACCTTGGACTATGTCGCATCCTCCCCATTCATCAGACGGTGCTTTAAAGCAGAACCATATGCTCCCCTCTGAAGGTTTGAATATTGTATACTCTATGGTTAAGTTGCAAGAAACGCTCAGTCTCTCATCTGTCACCCTTCCCAATTTATCAGATTGGGGTTAAGCAGGGTTAGGGCTGGTGGAAACAGAAGGTCAGTGGAACGGAAAAAAGAGTGCAAGGTCTAGAAATGTGTGTGTTTTTTTTTTAAAATTGGACTTAAAAGAGTAGTTCACTTTTTAAAAAAAAAACTTTTGCTGATAATTTACTCACCCCCATGTCATCCAAGATGTCCACGTCTTTCTTTCTTCAGTTAAAAAGAAATGGAGGTTTTTGATGAAAACATTCCAGGATTTCCTCCATATAATGGACTTCATTGGTCTTCAAGGTCCAAATGAGAGTTTCAGTGCAGCTTCAAAGGGCTTTAAACGACACCAGACGATGAATAAGGGTCTTATCTAGGACCCTTCGAGTCATGACTCGAAAAAAGATTTGTTCATTTTGATGAACGAGTTTGAACAGGAGAGTCACGAACGCTCATCACAGAACAGAGCAAGGCGAGCATTTGTGCTTATAAAACTTAAACTTTTTTATTTATTTTTGAAATGACCGATCGTTTCGCTAGATAAGATCCTTATTCATCGTCTGGCGTCGTTTAAAGCCCTTTGAAGCTGCACTGAAACTCTCATTTGGACCTTGAAGACCAATGAAGTCCATTATATGGAGGAAATCCTGGAATGTTTTCATCAAAAACCTTCATTTGTTTTCGACTGAAGAAAGAAAGGCATGGACATCTTGGATGACATGGGGTTGAGTAAATTATCAGCAAAAGTTTTTTTTTAAGTGAACGACTCCTTTAACTTGAGTGGTGCATTTTGCAAAAGTTCCCATTTCAGAAACAATTGAGCAAGCTTTTCCTAGTGCCTATTACACTGAGGCTAACCCTTGGTAGCAAGGCTAGAAAGTCACAGGAATGCGTCCTATTGGGTACTAATGCTTAGTTTAACTCTTGGTCAAGGCCAATTAAGTTCTTTGGTGATTGGCCTGACAAGATTGTGCTTGGTAACTTCACAGCTTACAGGAAGGCATTGGTCAGCATAATGTAGTGAGTATTAACATACCCATAGGGACAACAACTGATGCAGCATGAGTTCCCTCGAAAGTAAACATGTAAGGGTTACTTAGATGGGACGAGAAGCCATGCATCAAGCATGCCTGCACATCTTTCTTCAGACAATTCATATCTTGTTCCCTTCATATAATAAATAAATTCTGATATACTGAAAACCGTTTGAAAACTGTGGATTTAAAGGACTAAATTATACTGAATCAAGATCTGCAGTGAAAAAACAGTTGTCTTTCGAGACTGCATTCATGTCCCCACCTGACAGTCTTGGATTTCCTTCAAAGTGCAGTCTGTCCCAACAGCAAAGAATGTCTTGGCATCAGGGGAGATGGTGACCCCTGTGTAGCTGCAGGTCTTGAGCACGCTGTCAGACTCTCGGGTACCAGTGAGAGTATTCCACTCGTACACCGCCCCGTCCATGCCACACGACACAAGACGACTGTCATCAGGACTGAACACTACGGCTCGCACCTAAGGCACCATAATATGGAATGTAACACTGTTTAAAGAGTCAAGTTTTAACAAGGCAACACAACATCTGTGGATTTCTTCCTTCAAAATATCATATGTCACATCAAAAAGAAATATACAATTATGATTGGGACAACATGAGGAATAGTAAACTGCCCTAGTAAAAAAATAAATGTACCAAAATGTATTTATGAAAAACATTTATTTTATACTAAGTATACTACAAATAAAATGACATATTGATGAACTTAATATAAATACCCTGCGATAGTACTTTTATAACTGATATACTTGAAGTCCGCTAAATTGGAACAACTAATTTTAATCGGAAGTTATCCGGAAATAGTGCTGAGGTATATCTAAAGCTATATTTAAGTTTATTTGATTGTGCTAAAGTGGAACTAATGCAAGTATAATTTAGGTACATTTTAAAGACTTGCCATTAAAGACTGACATTATAGGCCTACAGTGTATAATATCATTATATATTATCTAAATCGACTTAGAATATCTAAATCGACTGCTGGAGGGAGATCCTTTTCCTATTTAGCATCAAAGCATTTCCTCTAGAACAATTTTCCTAACATTGTCCGGGAAGCAGACACACTCTGTCAGTTCAAATCTAGACTAAAAACACATCTTTTTGGCCTAGCATACACATAACACACTATAGACTTCCTAAATTCAAATTAGGCTGCATAGTTTAGATCAGCCGGAACCGGGAACACGTCCCGTAAATCCTGATGTACTTGGTACATCAAAAGAAGGATGGCGTCTACGCTAATATTAGTTTCTCTGTTTATCCCGAGGGACCCTCTCTGGTGGACCTGCGCCTGGACCCATCCCCGGCCTCATCGACACGACAGCCATCGGCACTGATCCTCAACATCTCGTCTCCAAACCGGCATGATTACTTCGACTTCCAAACAGATGGAAATGGACAAATTCTCTTAATTTTTCGATCCAATTTGTTTTGTAATCACTGTTCTTTCATTGGCCAGAGGAGAACTGGCCCCCGACTGAGCCTGGGTTCTCCCAAGGTTTTTTTCTCCATTCAATCACCTGATGGAGTTTTGGTTACTTGCTACTGTTGACTTGCTTTTGGCTTGCTTAGTTGAGGACATTTAATATTCAACAATATTATTGATCTGTGTTGTATTATTTTCATGTTATCACTGTGAAACAGCTTGGATACAATCTGTATTGTAAAAAGCACTGGTCCCACTTTATATTAAGTGGCTTTAAGTACTATGCACTTACATTGAAATTAATAATTTGATACAATGGAATTATTGTGTACATACATGTTATTACATTGTACTTACATTTTAAAATTCCAGCACGTAATTACAGCTATAATTAATTTATGTAACTACATTTGTAATTACACAGTTGACCCTCCCCTCACACCTTAACCTACCCTTAAACCGACCTCAATAGCAGCAAAAGTGTTTTACAATACAACAGGAACACAATAATACATTGTACTTATTGTTCAATGTAAGTACATAGTACTTAAAGCCACTTAATATATTGTGCAATAAAGAAGCACTCAAAATAAGTATTAATAAGAATATTTATATCAGTTAGTCTTGTAGTATTTCAAATTCATTAAATGTTTAGTTAGATTCCAATACAATAGTATTTATACTATACACAGTATTTTAAGATTAAGTCAAGCAATCCTGCTTGCTGATATTAACCTTTTGTCACTTCTAAAAAGTACAAGATGGGCCTTTGTCTCTATGATAATGCTAAGGTTTGAGTGATCTAATCATCATTTACACGCCCCCTTTATGTAATTGATCCCACCCAGTTGAAATGTATATAAACTACAATGTATGATATGTTGAATTAACTTTTTTTTATGTAAACAGGATCCACTTAACTGGGTTACGTTAAACAAACATAATTTGTTCATGTAACTTTAACAATGGAATTAAGTAATTTTAAGCGACCCAATTCAACTCTGAGCTGAGTGTTAAATGACACTTAACAATGAAATAAATGTATTTTAAATACATTTTAGTACAGCTTTTTTTTTTTCACCGGAGTGATTTTCCCAGGGATAGATTTTCAAATCTAGGTGAACTATTTATTTCAGAAAACATACTTTTTCATTGTGTCCCTTCAGATTTAGGACGTCCTCAAACGTAGTGGTGGAGTAGATGTTGATCACATTTCCATTGACAGCAGCAAACAAGTGGCCCCCATTGCTGAACACACACTGGGAACAAATGTATGGAAAATTAGCCACCAGTCAATCAACAAGGTGTAAAGGAATATGATGAATGAGAAGAATCCTTACTTTCTATGCATGAATGAATAGATAATAGCAAATTTGAACAGACATGCAGAGACGCACCTCACGGCAACTGCGTACAGTGAACTCCTTCAAAGTCCTGATGTCATCGATGAGCAGAGTCATGAAACGAAGTTTGTCCGAGAATCCAACCAGGATGAAAAGTCCAGTGGGATGAAGAGCTACGCTGTAGGATTCCTCCTGGAACTCCTTGAACATCTCTAAATCACTGGACAACAAACATTAACTCTATTGGATATATCCAACAGTATCCCTGCTAATAAAGACCTGACGGCTTAGACCTGGGGCTTGTTGCAATAAACTGCTAAGACGGGGACACACTTAACGACTGTAAGGCTGATTAAGAATGTAATTTGATACTTATGACTTTTGGCTTCATTTATTTGATCAAAAATACAGTCAAATTGTTAAAAAAAAATATTAGAATTTAAAATGACTGTTTATAAGATGTGTAACACTAACCAAGACACAATTTGAAATGCATAGATGTGGATATTTTCGCAAAGTGACCATTATTAATCATCATATTTTATTATGATAAATATGCTAAAAATATGATAATTTGTAAATATCGCTTTTACAGACTCTTACAAGAGCATAAAGAGCCAAAATGAAAACAATGTCTCTATGAGACATGAGACAAACAATGCTTTAAAGCTTACTGTGAGAGATGATAAAGCAGAAGGAAACAACACTATGTCTCTCTAACAAAGCTAAACATACTTGGTCTCAAAGTTCCAGATGCGCACTGAGCGGTCCAGGGAACAGGTAGCAATGAGCGGTTTGCGAATGCAGGTGGACAAACCGGTGACAGTGCTGGAATGGAACGATTGAGACAGGTACTCAAAATGAGCACGATCACCCTGATAAAACAATAGGAAAAAGAGCAGAATTAGTCATGACAGGTATAATGGATAAATACAGAACTATGTGTAGATCATATCTTAGATCGGCTGCTATTACGGGAAGATGTGAGATTTTGGTCTTGCTCCTCACAATAGCTCTCACACAGTTATAAAAAGAGCAGAAACTGATTGAAGTTTTGTTGGACACAATGCTACAGCAAAGACGGCCAAGGCAGACCAGGGTAATCATTGTGAACTAAAACTATTAAAAACAAGTTTGTTCATTAAAATATACCTGAAATAATATAAAATATTAAATTATTTATTTATTTTATTATTAAAGATAAAATAAGTTGAATTTAAAGCTTAACTAAAACTAAAATGGAAATAACATGATTAACTAATTGTGCGCAATACCTGCAATCCTACACCAAATGTAGCCATGATAGTATATAAATGAAAATAAAATACCACTAAGACGAACAAACGGCACCTTTTCTAACTCAACGATGGAGAGCTGGATGGTGTAGAGCTGCCCGCGGTCTGTACTGGCGGTTAGGGTCTCTTCTGATGGACTGATGCACAGAGTACTGATTTCCTGATGCTCTGCAGAACTGGAATCATTACCGAACACCTCTGGAGGAATCTGAGATGACAAGACGAGGAAACAGTGTGAGGATCTACTGGCCCCGAAACACTATCGTGATCATTTGAATATGGAAATATGTCATGGCACTGCACCTTTATGTCTTTGGTCTTCTTGTACTGGTCCTCCTCCTCGATTTTCTCAAACAAACACACCGTTCCAGGGCCAGCGGAACAAACGAATCCACTAGAATAACTTACAATGGCTGTCACCCGGGGCAGGGCAGAGGATGGCTCGTTTGAGTCCTGCTTTTCTGACTGACTGCGAGATAATTCAAGAATAGACATACAAAAAGTAATCCCCATTCATAGTATGATGTATGTTAGAGTTTAAAAAATATTGCTAATAAGCCTACTGTTTTGCCAAAACAATGTCATCATAAGGAGACCTGGTTATAGATCATAATTAAATGTACCAGAAAGATAAAACACTGATAATAATCAAAACAATCAGGGCTTTGTTTCTCTAAACTGGTCACATGACATATTAGTACTCAATAAACTTATATACTACACTGTTGCAATTATAACACTTTTTTTTTTTTTTTTTTACTTTGTGACACTTTTATGTGCCAGGGTGTGATTTTTATATAACATATTTTGATTGCATTCTTTGGAAATTTGAACGTCACATTAAAAAATGCTTTTACAAACGTTTTAAATATTTCCAACACTATCTCACGACCAATTCGTACGAATTTGACGCATGATTAAAAAGTGGCTAATTCGTACTAATTCGTACGACCTCACTCGTACTAATTCCTACGATTTGTCTAAACCCACGTGATGGTTAGGTTTAGGGGCGGGGTCAGGGGTAGGTAATTCGGACGAATTCATACGAATTGGCCAATTCGTAAAATATGTACGATTTAGCAAAATCGTACTAATTCGTACGTGTGAGGTCGTATGAATTGTTACGAATTAGCCACTTTTTAATCATTCGTCGAATTCGTACGACTTGGTCGTGAGATCGGGTTGATATTTCACATGTTTCTAATGCCTTTTATGTATAGATTTTATTGCTTTCAATCCTAAAATAATATTTCATATTAATATTTTCAATATTTCCAAATTATAGCATGTTTAAACACAATAAAAACAACATTTACTGTTTTGAAATGATTTACTGTACATGTTTTAAAAGAAAAAAATCCTTTCGCGTGGGTCATTCCCACTACAACTTTCCCCATAATATTCACAAAAACTCACGTAACGAAACTTTGCATGCTTTCTAACCATGTTGGGACACATCAATTTTTATGAAGTTCTGACTTTTCCTTTGGTATTTATTGGTTTTTGATTGTATTTTGCCACGGACCACTTTCTAAATGACCCTGTTGTAGCCAGTCAAATGCAAAATATCAACTTTTTTTCGATAATTATTGATCTAGAGAGTCCAGAGAAGAGAGAATTGTACTAGACTGGTCTAGTTCCGATAAGGTGAAAAACCAGGGACTAGTTTGCAAAAGTAGGTTTTGGACAAAATTCGACAGGCTAACTCAAGCTAACTCAAGCGGTCTAGTAGTATTACTCTGAAATGTTTTCTAACAAAATATATTCATTTTATTTCCATAAACCTTTACTTTTTTGATAAATAAATGATCCATTTTTCATGCTGCAAATGTTCACCGCTAAACAGAAACAGATTGAAATGTGAATTTTTTCATTTTCAAACTTTTTTATTTTCAAATGCTAAAAATAATTTTAAAAGATCTGAAAAAATAAAACAACTGAAATGTATTTTGTATGATATGTATTTATTTGAATGTACTATTTCAGGTTAAAAAAAAATCTTAATCTCTAATAACCTAGATGTGTTATAAGGTTTAAGAAATCGTGAGATGAGTGACAGGATGTCTGAGTGCGAAAAGTATGTTTTAAGAGAAGAGTGTGTGACCCTGCTGATGTCATCAGCACATGACCTCACAGCTCATTCCACTCACCTCTTCGCCTTTTGCACAGACGCCAGGTTAATCTCCCAGCGAAGGCGACTTGATTCAAACATCATCAGCTGACCTGTCTCTGTTCCGGCCACCACCTTCTCTGTGGATATCCAAGTGTGGCACAGGAAGTTGTGGGTGTCTGTTTTAAATGTGCTGGACTGTTTCAGGGTTTCTCCAGCATAGCGGAAGATCTTAAACACCCCGTTTCCGCTCACACAGATCTGTGTGTTGTCCTGAGGGTTGAAGCTGACCTGTGAATGGGAATGGATAGATTGTGTTAGGAAAGCTTGAACAATGCAGTATTTCTGACCTGTCTTCAAAATAACAGATTACTTCATTAAATAATTCTGCATTACGGTAATGAGGATATGAAAAACAGGATGTATTTTGTTTTATATGGCATAAGGGTGGTGTGCTTAAACTTTATAATAATTTGTTATTTGTTGATGTACGAACGATCATATTGTGGAAATGCCAGAAGTTTATTCCAGGGACTACAGACCAACATTTTATTATAGTAAGCATTCATCTTTATACAATTCATATATATAGCAGTTGTTTTTTCATGTATATAGCAGTCAGGTTTTATATACAGTATATATTAATTTTAAATTAACTTTTATGTTTATATTTCCATTTCTCATTTAGTTTATTTATGTAATTTTGCTTCTTTCACAATCACATTAGTTTGGAATATTATGTTTCTGCCTTTGTCCCTCATTTGTTGTCATGGACACTAAATCAAATTATCAAAATCTCATTTCAATTTTAGTTTTAAAATTCCCATTAATTTTATTTAATTTCCTGTTAGTCATTTTAGAGCTTCAATTTAGCATTTCTAATTTTTTTCATCTAATAATTATATGATTTATAATATATTATTTCAGCTTAAAAAAAAGGGGTTCAATATTTTTACTTAATGGCGATATCCCTGATTCTAATATACCATGTGCTAAGATTTAGAAATCATAATTCATTTTACTCATAATTCATGACTCAGACCCATCAAGAACACATGTGGGTCATATATTTCTTCCCTAAAATCGAAATAAATAAGAAATCATATTTTGCTTGAAGAACATGACCATATTATCTCTTTTTATTTTCATTATTTTCAAGAAAATTAACCATAATTCTCATGTAATGCAAAATATTAAATACTTTAAATAGCATTGATAAGTAATGGTAAATATTCTACTACCTTTAATTTAAGGTGATTTTAAAAAATAGTTTAGTAGTTAATTATATTATATACAAAATCTATATTTGTTTTACATAATCACAAATGACAGAATTATTAATTACATAAGCAAACACCCTCTGAAGTAAAATGCCCAGCATTACGGTAATGATAATTTTGGTTGCTTAGGGTTATGTTCAATCATTAAAATAATGACAAGGTGGGAAAATGCTGGGTTGTTTTACCCCAATTTTGGATAAAATATGGACATTGGGTTAAATGTGTAAGTTAAAACAACCCAGCATTTTAGAGTGTATTATCATTTCTTTATGAAAAATGTGTCTTGTGTTTCTCATTTGATTTCGGAGTGAAATGTGATCATTTAAAGTCAACTGTGTTTACCTGGTTTATGGGGCCGCTGGTGGCCATCTTCACAGTGGCCATCAGCTTCTTCTTTTCCCACATCCAGAGGAAGAGAGTCCAGTCTGGTCCTCCTGCCTGACCGATCAGATACTTGGAGTCGGGAGAAAAGGCCATGCAGACAAACTCATCCGCTGGGATCTCTCCTCCAGTCAACACCTTCCTCTTCCTGTTCTGCTCGTGCTGCAGGTCAAACACAGTGATGGTGGCTTTCTCTCCACATTCAGACACTGCCAGATAACGCCTGTTTGTGCTGATGGCCAAAGCCTTCATGCCCTGGCTTCTCTCGGTACCTGTGCCGACACAGACAAGACAGTAGAACACAGGAAACAGATGTTGGTCACCAATACAGTTAAAGACAGTCTGATGATGGGTCATTCTTGCAAAACATGTCCAGGTCAAATTGAATCATAAAATAAATGCAAATAGCAAGGCAAACAAACTTTGCGTTGTGACCACATTACATTACCACCTCTGGTGTGCATTATTTTCCAAATAATTCTACGGCCTGAAGTCAATTATTCCTTACTTGTTTATTTGTCTTAGTATACTATTTGCATGACAGTTAAACACAGATGGGAAGAAAAAAAAACTATCCTGTAACACATTTTTTTTCTTTTGATTAAAATAATTATAAATTAAAATAGTAGATTACATTTACCATAATGTATAGGCAATATTTATATTTATAATATTTAACATAATTAAACATTTTATTTATTTGTATTATAGTAAAATATAACTTCTTATTTCTTTCATTTGATATTGAGAGAAATATGACCCATATGAGTGTATGAGTCAGATATTCACAATAAATACAGTTAATAACCAGTAATATTTATATTAAGACTAGTGAGACAAGTGATAATGACATAATTTTATCATATGATATAGTGTATGGGCTACTAGACAAGTCTATTTTATATCACATAAGATATAACGTAGAATACGTGTGAAGTATGTAACGTTAAAGATTAATGTTTACCTGGAATAAACTTCTGGCATTTTTGGTTGATGTTATAGCGCACACAGTTGTTTCCGCACGGAAATATGATGGTTTGCTCGTCAAAATACAACAAATTATTCCTCACTCCTGTCCGCAATCCAAATATATAATGAGACTGTGCCACTACTGTAGCCATCTGACAAAATTATTTGCTAACAGTTGTAGAAAAGTAAGATTTAAGCGCGTTGTCTGCTTCGTTTGCTTCTGTATAACGCTGCAGTGTTGATTAGTTACTAGGGTAACAACTAACGGAAAGGGACAGAGAGGCATTATAATTAAAAGTTAAAGGTTCACGCGTCCTAGGGGGATCTGACGACGTTGGTGTGGTTTGTAGTGAGACTCTGTAACGAGATTTTTTTAAACGAATATTTATAACCAATTTACTATTTCGAAGTAAGAATGGTTTTGTCATGTTTTAAGATGATCAAAACGCAGCTGCAGTTCTCAATTAAGACCACATGATGGCACCCATACAACGCACGAAAGCACCAGAAATCATGACGTGAAAAGGAATCAGAAGAATTTATAATTTAAATGGCCTTTAGCATGAAAGCTTTATATGGACAGAGTTACAGTTAATTTAAAGTGTTAGAGATAACAGAAATATTTTTTTTAGAGTATTGTTATTTTAATAACACATTATATGAACTGAATTCAATTAAAATATCAAAGCGGGAGCTTAAAGTTTACAAAAGTAGCCTAATAAAGACAAGTATAAATTACATGTTTAGCATCAAGTGGCTCATTTTACTTGAATTCGCCCTATTGAAAGTAGAGCAACTGCGTTCATAAGCAACTTTCAAGATGGATTTATTTTATCACTTAAAATGCTTACACACATGCATTTTATACATGTATTATGATTCTATGATTCCATTCTTTATATATATATATATATATATATATATATATATATATATATATAACATATATATTAAATATATCTGTAATATTATATTATAATATAATATAAATATATATGTTATATTATATTTAATATATATATATTAAATATAACATTTGGCTATTTGTTCACATAATGATGGTTTTGCACATGGGGTTTGGAGTAGACGTCCCCTGACCTATTTGACCTGAACACTGAGGGGGCTCCTGACATTTTGTCATTTATATTATATATACATATTAATATAAACATATATCACATATAGTCATTATAAACTTATACATATATTAATATAAACTTATAAAAACGTACAAATATTAATATAAACTTAAAAATGATGCACGTGTGCCATAAACTTACCATAAATACGAAAAAAGTAAGTACCCCAGCAGCGGAACCATTCTTTTTCGTTTTCTGTTTCCGTCAGGATTATAATATTCCGCACACCAACAAGAAGCAGCAGTGTCCACACGTGAAGCGTTTGGATGCTGTGAAGTCCTCTGTTGTTTTATTTATTTGTCTAATTTCATTTCTATATTATTTGATAATGGTAGAAATAGATGAGGATCCCCAGTTGGGGCTTGATTCTGACGAAGACGATGAGGAGTTATCAGACGACGAGGTGAGAATATAGTGCATTAGGCAGTTTTACTTCAGAACACGATTTCATGCGACGAATTAACAACACAACCAGTCGTGAAGAATTAAAGTGTATACATGTACGTATTTTAATACACATTTTTGTCATCTAATTTTCTTTGATCAGCTGCAAGAAGCTTTCGCCAAGGGTTTGCTTAAACCTGGAATGAATATTCCTCTGGATGAGCCAAAGAAAGCCGTTAACAATGTGGTGAGTTGACCATAGCTGCTTTTACACATCCACATCCCTTATTTATGACCAACACTTAATAACTCACATAATTTGTATGATGATACCATGTAAAATATTTAAATGGAACTGTTTACCAAATCTTTAGATTGTAGAAAGAATATAAACAAGTAATTTTTTTTTAGGTTTTGTATCATATTTGATAAATCGGGCTTTTATTGCTCATACAGTATGATGGCTCTTAATCATACATGTGCTATATAGGCTGCATAAAATTATGAGAACGTTATAATTGTGTGCTTTGGACATGGCTTTTAATTGTGAGACTTTTGTTTTTGTAATCAAGCTCTCAAGAATCATATAAAAAATATATTTAGATTTATTGGACAATATATCGTTTATTGGCTTTGACATATAAATAATTCCCATACCGGTATTGGCCAAAATTTTCATATTGGTGCATCCCTACCGAAGTTGAATTAGTCCAGTGAATCTTAATATTGAAGTATGACAGTAACAAGACATGTTTTTTCTTGTTTACTTTATAAAAATCTTTAAATATTTCACAGCTAAAAGATACGTTTTCTATGACCTGCAGGTGGACATTTTTAGAATGATACTAAAAGGCCTTTTACTTGCTAAAAATGTTAGTCTATCAAATATGACATTATCGTGCAGATAGGCTTAGTATATGAATTTTGATTTGTTGAAATCTAATCCATAATCATTGTTTTTCATTTAGGAGGGTTTGAAGAAATGCCTCGCTGAGTTTAAGAAGAGCTTGCCCTGGCCTGAAAGACTTGACCTCACCAACCTCCCAGCTGTTGACCTCATAGCAAAAGCAGAGGGCAAAGCACACCCAGAAGGTGGTGAAGAGATCAATGCAGAGGATGACTTTCAGAGGGAGATGTATTTGTAAGTGTAACTTGGTCATGTAGAACAAGGACGCTGCACGTTTGAACCAATGTGGTTTGTTCTAGTGTGTCAATCAGTTTCATTAGAGCTTTTGTTCATGTTCACAGATCAATTTATATATGTGAATAAAAGCCTAAATTAAATCTGTTCATCATATAAAGTGATCCTGTTTCTTTAGGAAAATAAGAAACTAAACTGCTCAATTCATGTGGATTAGTTTTTAAACGTTTTGAAGCATCAGTGTCAGTTGTGTAGCTGTCAATGGAGGGACAGAAAGCTCTCAGATTTCATTAAAAATATCTTCATTTGTTGTCGAATATTAATGAAAGTCTTTGGAACTATATGAGGGTGCATTTTTTTACTTTTGGGTGAACTCTCCTTATAACTGTTGCGTTACAGCTACAGACAGGCCCAAGCAACTGTTTTATTGGCGCTGCCAAAGCTGCATAAGTTCAAGATTCCTACCAAGCGACCAGATGATTACTTTGCAGAGATGGCCAAGAGCGATCAGCACATGCAGAAGGTAAGAGCATGAGCACAACTGTTGCTCTGTTGACTTGACTTGGCACCTCTGCTTTATAGAAATGTTTTGTCCACTGCACAATGGGAGTAGGAGAGCCCACAGTCTCTCAATCCTATAGACAAGCTTTAAAAAAACAAATGATATGCTACCATTCGTGGGTCAGTAAGAATTTTTTTTGTTGTTGATAGAAATTAATCCATTTTTTCAACAAGGATGCATTAAATTGACATGATAGTAGACATAATGTTGCAAAATATATCTATTTCAAATCAATTAGCCTTCTATTCATCAAAGAACCCTGAAAGAAATGTATCAGTAGCCATATTTCCATCCACCTTTTTATGCTTATTTTGGAAATGCTTGATGGAAACTGCAATCCATTTTTTAATAAGTGTTTTTGTGATAATTTTGTTCTCTTGAACACAGGATGGAAACAGAACTTTATTTGCGAATGAGCTAAATTCCAATTAGCAACTTTGCATGGAAGCATAGCTACTGTTTCCACAAAACTATTAAGTTTTCAACATTGACGATAAGAAACAAGCATCAAATCATCATATGGATAGATAGAAAAATGATTGGAAAATGTATTATTTCAGTTTTACTGTATTTTTGATCAAATAAATGCAGCCTAGATGAGCAACAGACACCTTTAAAGCATTAATCATTTAAAAACATTTTAAAAATCTTAGACCCCCAACATTGAGTAGATAATAATGGCAACATGGGACACAAATCTTCATCCAAGACGGATGAATTAAAATTCACTTTTTTATGTTCTTGTTTGTTTGTTACAGGTTAGGAAAACGCTGCTCATTAAGCAAGCTGCGATGGAGAAGTCAGAAAAGGCCAAGAAGCTCAGAGAACAGAGGAAATATGGCAAAAAGGTCAGGTTTTTCTCCCTAAATTGTTTTTAGGGTTTATTACTGGGTGCTGAACAGATATATCATATTTTCTTTAAATCTCTGGCTCTAACAGGTTCAAACACAGGTGATTCAGAACAGGCAGAAACAGAAGAAAGCAATGCTGACAGCTGTGAAGAAATATCAGAAAGGTACATTTTCATCACAGCAACATGTTTTCACTTTAGCACATATCATTACCAAGTAGGGCTGGGTGATGTGGCCAAAAAATTATATCTTTTGGTTAAATGGTGATATACAATATATAAAATGTATATCTTTGTCTATTTGGATAAAGAAAATCTGCATTTATTTAAAACAAAATGTTTTTTTTTTTCACATTCTGCCCAATGATATCTTACAAACAATGTTGATATTGAAGGATATGGAAAATAATATAGTGAATTTAGGCTATGCAATATGTGTGCAAAAAGATTTTAATTTGACCTAAAATGAAAATAAAAACCAAAAGCACAATCGAATTATAATAGCATGTATTTGATTTCCCTATTATAATGGTCAATTTCATAAAAATATACTTGTTAGGTTTAAAATTCCATATATGGCACATTTATTGACTCCAACAAATATTTTAGCAATATGTTTATTTTAGTCAGTTATTGCGTATTATAGTACATAGTACTATTCTATTGTGCTCCGTCTATTTGACGCGCATGCACGCGGTGGCGCTCGTTTATGAAAGCTTGAATTTTAGCAGAGATTCACTTGCAGAAGCTCGTCCTCTCCTGACAGTGAAATGGACATTTGTTTCACTTTCTAACATTTACAGATGGAGAATATACCTGTGAAATGTAAGTTGAGCACTGAGGAAAGCACCACATCTCGAACGTATTAATTAAACAGCGCAAGTATTTATCTGTCAGTCAGTAGTCAGAGCATCTGACTGGACAAGCTGCTTCAAATTTGTTAACTATATCTTACCAGTTATTTTGAAGCCCTTAAATTAAGCTTGTCGTGTTTAGGATAAATTGTACTATGTAGCTACTTTCACTGCAAACTACTGTAGGCTATCGATATAAACAGTATTGCCTCATTCCGTATCAAAAAAAATATCGATATATCATATAATACTCGATATATCGCGCAGCTCTATTACCAAGGTTATCTGAGCAAGGTTTTATATTCCTTATTGTAGTAGAGAAAAATGTCCCTCATTGTTTGTCTTACAGGAATGACTGATAAACTGGAATTCCTGGAAGGAGATCAAGATCCGAAACCGAAAGGGCCAGCAGCAAAAAAGCAAATAAACAAAAAAAAGTAAGCAATGACTCTATGTTTGCTGTTTTTAATAGTATTATAATTCAGCTGTAATTATAAAACTCTATATTGAGGTTGTTTTTCAACAGGTTGCAGATAACTGATTTAAAGACCTGAGAGGCATTACCGTAAAACGTCAAATAATAGCCCAGGCTTTTATTTTCCCGAATCGTCAAACTGCACCGGCTTGTATTTGAGACAGGCCTTTATAATTTAGTGAACTAACTTTGAAGCACTTGAAAGTGTTTGAGTTTCCCTTAATGTATAGTGTAAAAGCATTTGACTACTTCTGTATCTTTTTAGTTTATGGCACATTGTTTCTCCTGGTTTCCACGTCAGCACTGTTAGATTTGATATGGTTTGTAGCGGAGTTCTGCACTGAATTTGAATGCTACTCCCTAGAAGTAGAATTCTCTGCGCTTCTCAAATGGTGTTTGTTGTTTCTCATATGCAACAGAAATGGTAGCTCTCATCAGTTGGGAAACATAGTGCTGGCAACCAGTGTGACCTCAAACTAAATATAGTCAGTCTTGAGCCCTATTATTTATTTTTCTTGATATTAAATGTTTGTCCTGCTGTTTTTAGTCCTAATGCTAAGAAGAAATACAAGGATCAGAGGTTTGGCTTTGGGGGCAAGAAGAAGGGCACCAAATGGAACACCAAAGACAGCCATGACGACGTTTCAGGATTCAAGGCCAAAATGGCTCATGGGAAAGGTGGGAAAAGAAGCGGCAAAGGAGGCAAGAAGAATGTAAGTGTTTTTTTTTTTTTGTTGTTGTTGTTCTTTTTAAGTCTGAATCTGTTAATCCAGATACTTTTGAAAATCCCTTTAAGAACTAGTCCGACCCACTAGCAGTTAAACAAGTAAACATCTCAGTTATCTTTCTTTTCCTACACTGTAAAATCCAATTAGTACAGCTTACTTGAAAAAAGCATGCAAACAGAATGCACTCAAAAAACTGATTAAAGTGAAATAGGAATAATATGTAGTAATATTAACACTTACAAGAGAGTTCATATAACTTTAAATAATTTGTATACCATACTTGATCTTTTACTTTAGATGTACTCATTTATGCTAGTTGTGTATTAAAATTAAACCAATCTACCTTTGTATGTAACAGACTTTAAAAATGTTAAGACCAGTTTCGAAAACAAAAATGAATGATGGTTTTTCTCAGAATATCACACAGTTCTGACTTTACAATTTGGAGTTGTGAGTCGCAAATCTGAGAAAAAAAGTCAGAATTGTAAGATAAAAAGTCGCAATTAAATTTTTTCTTTTTTTTTTTCTGTGGCGGAAACTAGCTTCCATAAAAAGCTCCTTTTTCGCAGGACAAAAACACGTCTCTGTGTGGATGAAAAAACAAAAGAAAAATAAGTAGGGATGTCCCGATACCACTTTTTCACTTCCGATACCGATGCCGCACCTTTGGCTTTTGCCGATACCGATATTAGTCCGATATTTTTTTTTTCGTGGTCCGACGTGCCGTATACGGCCCACAGGGTGGTTTATTGGTTTAACTTTGTGAAAGACAAAACAAAACAAACACAAAAGTAAACATAATACATATCTTTGGAAAGCTGAGAAACTCGTGATTCGAACGACGTAAACCATTTTAAGATACAATCAACACAGCGGGCACAATCTGTCTCTTTGTCAGACCACCAACAGCCAAAACAAACCAACACAAACTGGAAGAAACTCACCAATTAGCCATCTGTTAGTCCACATTCCAACAAAAATGGTTTGGTTTCACTGTAAAGCGTCCATACAATCCAATTTGAAGAAATTTTTAGTCCAAAACAATTGTATATATGAATAAACATCCATGGAATGTAAATAGTAGCATTTCGCGTTAGCCGACAGCGCTATCACAACTTCGACGCACTAATGCTACGTTCACACCGGACGCGAATAGGGCGTCAGGCGCGAATGATTTCAATGTTAAGTCAATGCAAGAAAAATTCCTGCGGCGCGAATGAGGCGTGGAGCGCGCCGCGGAAGACGCGAATACGCCTCATTCGCGCGTCAAGTTGGCGCGAATGGTGCGAATTGAGCGTTGTGCATTCACGCGTTTGACGCGAATTCGCGTCTGCCGCCCGAGTTGAAAAATCTGAACTTTGGCGTGAATTCGCGCCGCGTTAACCAATCAGGAGCCTAGCTGCTTGCTCACGTGGTGAAGTGTCTGGATGCTTCAATAAATTTATTTTGTTAATATGACTAAATGCATGGTGGGATTATGCACAACAAAGCAAATGTTTCATCACTTAAAACATTATTTCTATATGGAGACATGTTCATTTTGTATTGAATGTTATTCATTCCATATCTAGAAATAGTATTATGTTGTAAAGACAGACATCCCAAGTCTCCCGGAAGTTCCGGGAGTCTCCCGCATATTGATAGCGTCTCCCTGATGCCCGCAAATTAGTTCAAATCTCCCGGAATCTAGAGCGAGACATACTGCGCGCATAACATACATAGCGCGCTATATATATATATATCAACATATGTGCATAAATTCGTGTCTGGACGTGAGAGAGAGAAAAAAATCACAGGACAGGTTAATAACTTTTGAAGGCTGGCTCTATTTATTATCAAAACAAAAATAAATGACAGCTAGATTAGATGGATGAGGGGCCGGGCGGGGGTGATCCTCGCTCAGATGCGGGACAACAGCTCATCAAACTGGGCGCGTGACAGGCGGAAGTACCGCTGACAGCGGCCGTCATCCAGCGCAGCTCCTAGAGCGAGCAAATGGTGAAACTCGCCAAACGGTTCGGCTCCGAAGGGTCCGGTGGACACAAATATACGGCGACGATGATCCCCACGCCGCTGTTCTGCTATCCAGAGTAAATACAGAGCGGTAACTCTCTTGATGAATGCTCGGTCGACATAAAAACAATGACCGCCAACGGATTTTGATTCTGACGCGCGTCACGCGTGTAAATTTCGCTTCAAACTTTACGCGCGCCAGTTTCGCTCTCTCTTTGAGTGAGTTTATCTATCCAGTTGCAATAGAGAATGAAATGAGGCTATTTTCTGATAGCCAATGAATTTCTGAAAAGACTGAAATGCAGCTTTTGTGGGTGGAATCATCCGATTACATTAGAATCCGTGCGCAAAAGCGAGAGTTATTCTCTGCGCGCGTGTGCTTAAACACAACAATCATCACGTGACAGGCTGCGCCGCTAAACTGGATATCGCTCATATTTTTTTCTCCCCTCCGATCTCCGATCTAGCGTTCTGGGCCGGTATCGGCGCGATACCGATGCCGTGGATCGGATCGGGACATCCCTAAAAATAAGTTTTCAAATGTATCCAGATTTAGTGTAGATGTAGCCTAATTACTATAGTTTTGTTGTAACATTTTTTTAAAGACTCCACGTTTTCATCTTTCTGTTCTTTTCTTATATAGAAACGACCAGGGAAGGAGACAAGGAGAAAAATGAAGGCACGCAAATGAGCTGTATCTTCCCATCCGTAGCTCTCACTGAAATGGATTGCGCCATTAAGGACTTTTTTTAATCTCCTTTATTTTTATTACTTGGGTGAAGTCAGGGCTCTGTTCTTTCTTTACCCGTCAAACACCTTTGTATATTTCAAAAGACTTCGTTACCTGATAGGAATCGTTTCTGAAGATTTTTTTTTTTTTATGTTTATATTTAGCAGACTAATGTTAACACCACAAATAAAACCTTTCAGGATGGAGCCACTGGAAAACATTTATGATCATAATAAATCTGAAAAGTATACCATAGATTTACATTATTTTGCCCTTGTAATGTTTTTTTCTTTGCTTGTAGAGACAAACAGTGACTGTAAAGTACTCTCTTTTCGAACTAATGTTTGTATTCGCAATGGGAGTAAACATACTGCTTACTTTACATTCTGAACAAAGTTGAATCTGGCACTCGCTGGATCTGAGTTTCACATTCAGCAATGCTCTGTGCCAGAAGAGCACATTAATATTCATGAGATTGTAATTAGTTTATCTGCCCACTGGTCCTGGTTGTATTCTGACAGTGTCGTTCCAGTGCCGTCTGGGTTGAGATAAGCAAATGAAGCGAGATGTTCCTCCCGGGAATCTTAATGTCTCTCTTTTTTTTTTTAAGACAACGAACAGGATCTCTGAGATGCAGAGTAGAAAATACTGATTTAAGAGTCGAAAGCTGCTTTGGTTGAGTTTTACAAAATCAGAAAGACAGTGAATCTTCAGAACGGAACAGTTTATTCATTAAATATTTTTTTAAGATTTAGGGAAAAACATCCTAAATGTCATTACTGCATCATAAGGCCTAAACAACAGGCCAACAGATAAAAAATACTAAGCATAACTGCTTTTAACATTCAACTTTCCAATCTAATAAATTGGAATTATAGGTGTCAAGTAAGTGTCAAAAACTGCAACAACACAAGACTGATACAATAATGGACTAAAAATGTGTGTAAAAACAAATGTAATACTGTTGCCTTTACTGGAACAAAGACAGCAGTGGTTTCAGCTGTATCTTATGAACTTCACTCATCTTTTCAGGGTGTGTTCCTTGGGGAAAGACTTTCAACAGGTACGGCATCTGTTTTCTGGTTACCACTTTCTGTATTGAGCAAGCAGAATGGACATCGGTATGAAACAAAACTAGAGGAAAGTTTTGATCTTTTTTTGTTGTTTTTTGCCACTGGCACTAAATAAACTCTTTCGTAATAAAAAACGACACCAGCTGAATGTATTACAACATGTAGGCTATGTATTTTTTAATCTGTAAATTATGTAGTGTATTTCTTTATCTATCTGAACAATTTTTAATCTGATTAGACTATCATATTTGAGAAAAAAAAATGCTTTTAAAATCAGTACATCTACCAAGACACTGAAATACAGCTGAACAATCATTTCAGGTTATGCTAGGTATCATACTGTCATCAAAATAATCCATAATATTTTAGCCACCAAATATTAGTGATATTTAAGTTTGTTGTAATACATGCAGCCAACAACTGGTCATATATTGATATGGAAGAAAATATTGGGCCACATGATGCTATTATAAAAGTTCATTATTTTGTTTATTGGGTGTGGAATAATAGGTTAACATGCTTTAATGCCATTCTGAACATTATTGCTGCACCTCGATTTCCAGTCTGTCTGAAACGCTGTGATTATATCCAAGTTTCTACAAAGCTCTTTTAGAAAAGCTTAGAGTGCTTTGATTGGCCAGCTGACCTTGGGTGTGTGATTGGTCAAACACCTCAGGTGTATGTTGGAAAAGTAACAACCCTTGTAATTGCAGGTTTCAGGGTTAATAGCCATTTCAGAAGCCCAAACAAAGGGTTTGCTTTCGCATCTAAACACAGCGTCTCCATGACATGATGACGACAATTCAATTCACAGAAGTCTTGTCTTCTCTGTCTCTTTGCGTATGTCTTTGGGTGAGTTTTATGCTAATATTTCACATTGTGACATAGACGTTTGAGGAAGTAATATATGAATATGCCTTTTAGGGAGGTCTGTGGGACACTATGAGATTTGTAACTGCAGATCTTATACGTGCACAGATACATTACACGCTAAAAGGAAATGGTAAACATTTAAATGCATCATATGGCCTCTTTAAGTTTGAATGTTTTTCCTTTCTCTTAGTATCAGAATAATCAACAATGTAATACATGTTTTAATTTTTAATACCTGAGACACTTGCAGCTTGAGGAGGAACCTCAGGTTTTCCTTGTTCTCCATTCATGTGACACTGTGAATGGTGGTAGCGTTCGTCTCTCAGCCCTGGATGCGGGAGGTACGGACTATACTGCGGAACATGGAAAAAAAAGGACAGGACAGTCAGACTTAGCATAAATACAACAGCAGGGTTTGGTGAAACGTTAAAGGAATGTTCATAAACATGGTCTTCCTCTTGATTTACACTCTTCCCAAATGTTCAATTAATTCAGCTGTAGCCTGACGCTGCAGGACTGCCTTCTGCAGATAATGGAAAATGAAGTTAGTAGAAAAAGGACATCAAATGAGTTAAACTAGCTTTCGGGTTTCAAGGTTGTTGTTTCTTTTTTTTTTTTTTTTACCTCTCGCGTAAGTCGACTGTAGATAACGGGGAATAAGAAATAGACACAATTTCTCTTTTTTCTTAGAAGCGAGAGCAGGCCAAAGTATTCTTGTGACAGTAAAGCCCTTTGATCAAAAGTTTGAGTGAAGAGATTAAAAAGTTATATGTAAGTAAATCATATTTTTTCATATTACACTATGATTCAAACTTAGTGGTTGGTAATGTTTTTGAAAGAAGTCTCTTACCAATGCTGTATTCAGTCAGTAATGTCAGGCCTATATAGCTCGATGGCAATTTTTTTTTAAGCTTTTTTTTTTCAATAATAAAAGGTAACGTTAGTGTGTCGATTCAATTAAAAATCAATATATCACATTTTAAAATATTACATCATTCATTGCAGTCTGTTTGTCATGTATAATACACCGACCAATCTTCATGTTGGCATAAGTTCAAATTTCATTGGACAATGTGAAGTGGAGTGTTTTTTTTTTGTTGTTGTTGTTGTTGTTGTTGTTTTTTCAGGTCATTTATAAATCATTTGAAAATAACATGGACAGACGAATTTACATTAATGAAGCGATCTGAATCTGCGTCATTGACTCAAAGGATGTTAATTCACTACAAAGCACTGCACAAAACCAGCACCAAAAGTAGCATTAATGGTAAGTAGGCTATTCAAGTCACTTGTAAATTGATACACCGTGTATTGTGCAGTGAACATAATTATGCTAGCATAGATAATTATGCTGAAATAGTATAATAGTACAGTACTACTGTATTTCTATTTGAATGTTTTTTTTTACATATTTTTTTTTCAGGATTCATTGATGAATAAAAAGTTAAATAGAACAAAATTAAATCTTTACTGTCACTTTTTTAAAATCAAATTAGCACATCCTTGCTAAATAAAAGTATTAATTTCTTTAAAAGAAAGAAAGAAAATTACTGACCTGAAACTTTTGAACGGTAGTATATATTGGTTCAAAATATTTATATTTTTAAATAGATGCTGTTCTATTTTTTAACTAAGAATCCTGAAAAAAGTATCAAAGGTTTATAAGTATATTATAACAGAAAACAATAATTTCTAATATAATTTCAAATAATTATTATTTCACAATATTACTGTTTTTTTCTGTATTTTAGATCAAATAAATGCTTAAAATTTTAGTGTCTAAACTTTTGGTCGGTTGGCTATTTATATACTGGATTTATATATACGGTATATGAAGAGTTTAGATGCAAAAGCCTCTAAATGCCATTTGAAATTTTCTTCTTTAATGATGATTTTTATCAAACTTGTATGTTTAAGTTCAGTAATTTCACTTAAATAACAATTAATAGGTAATTATCATTGCAATTTAAGTGAAATCACTGAACTTAAATATACAAGCTTGATAAATGATCATTCTAGAAGAAAATTTCAAATGGCATTTAGAGGCTTTTGCATCTGAACTCTTCATATATATATATATATATATATATATATATATATATATTTATACAGTATATATGCCCCTTTTTACATTTGAGCCCCTGCCCCCAAGGAACTCTCTGCATTATTTGATCAAAAATACATTAAAACAGTGTGAAATATTACAATTTAAAATATCATTTTTTCATTGGATATAGTCACATGATCATTCAGAAATGTTATAGTGTATCCAAAAAACTTAAGTCGCATCACAAATTTTCACAAATAACTCTCACATTGTGATTATGATGGACAAAGTTGCCTTTCTCCAAGTAACAGGCATTTTCATGAGCACCATTGCAGAACAATCATGCCTGTGAAACTTACCTGCAATTCCCGACTCTCTGGTGGATAAGACAGCGCTCCTGGTGGATATGGAACATATCCAACATGTTCCCTGAAGGCTCCTGGTGCAGGGGGTCTCAGGCTCACCAGCACTGCCGGGAACATGTATCGGTCCGTGTACTGCGGGTGCATGGGAAGAGGGATTGCGAACATCTCTGCTGGATACATTTGCCCAGGGTATGCCTCTTTAATTATGTACTCTCCAGGAAAAGGTGGTGAATCTGTGGATGTATGCAGTAGTAGGCTAAACAACATTCGGTTATGCTTTCAAATAACTTTTAAACATTTGCACACATCATTCAATGCTTAAAAGATGTATTCTAAAAATGTTTTGGCATGTAACAAAAAATAGTTAATTTTAACTATATTATGCAAATAAAAGTTAAATGGTGAGACTAAACAGCCAATAGACTGGAAGTCCTGCCTTACAGTTAAAAGAGTCAGCCAATCATCTTTTCTTAATAGAGACAATGCCTGTTTGTTTAAAAAATATAATTGTCTTTTCTGACCATAAATGTGATCAAACTGAATATAGCCTAAGACATACACTTTACGAACACGCATGAACCCTGAGTAGGTTACAAACCATCTCTTTTTTTTAAGTAAATAATGCCTATTTATGAATTTATTTTCAAAAATACAAGTGGATTTGCAATGCATGAAAGGTTCATTAGATTTTGATTTATTTGATTTCTATTTGATTTCTATTATGTGAATTGTACATGGAATGTAAACTATACTGATCCCTTTTTAATCATATTCTTAATGTTCCCTACAATTATTCAGGTCTATTATATAATGTTTTACTTGTGTACATAACAGATTAGAAACACGCTGTAGTCTGTACCCAAGAGTCATTGGCCGGTGTAGCCTAGTGGTTAAATAGAGTGCTGGTGTAACGTTAGGTATAACATTACTTTGTATTGTAGGCCAAAATGCAGAAACGAGTAAGCATTTTGGGTAGCTTGATGTAATGTCAATTGTATGCTTGATAAAAACAAAACATGATTTGTCGAAGGAACCAGTGTGGTGCGAGCTGGCGGTTGGCCTGCGAAGTGACGTCATACCTGCACTAGGCTATTTAAACATGAAGGTTAAAAAAATGGTAAGAGTTGAAATAAAATAATTACTAATTAGAAATTAAGGTTTTAAAACGGCACAAACCTCCAATGACGCCGCTCGGTCCTGCGGGTGTCTTCAGATCACCATAAACCGCGCCCGAGATAACGGGACCGCGGAGGTCAGTGTACGTTGTATCACTAGTGCCGTATCGAGTAACAGGCGCATTGATAGCATTAATCTTTCTAGCGCTGACGTCGGTTTCGCCGTTCACTCCTTTAGTTGAAGTATTACCCGTTTTTCTGTCAGACAGAGCGGTCTTCTCGGGACGGTCGATAGCCGGTGACTCGTGTCCCTGAACGGATTTGATCCGTCTCTGAGATGCCAGGATTTTTGTCCGTTCGTTGATGAGAGCACACTTCCAGCACACGCACTGCCTGAACTGACATTTTCCCGAATGGCCTTTTAGCAGCACTACGAAGCCGTGGTTACGGCATCTCGCGCACTTCGGACTGCGCGCGGCTTTTCCGGCAGTTATTCGATCATTCGGTGCTGAAATATTTGCCATAGCCAAACACCACGAATTTCAGTATCACTGAAATATGAAATAAATGTGTCACATTTGAAATAAATTTCGTTTGCAAGGGGTGTGTCCTCCAAACTCTTGAATTTGGCTCAAACGATTCACGTGATGCTGAGTGGCTACACTTTCTCACGCTCGGTTGTCTAGACTCGGGGGAATTCCCCTAAAGCCAGGTGCGACTGTTACTTTTGACTTGCATTTTTTTACCAAAAGAAGCACATTTATGACAAACTGGCAAAAATGAAAGCTTTTCATTTTATATTCAACAAAAATCACTGAAATATGATTAATGTGGATTATTCAATTGGGCACGTGTAACCTATTACTTGAAAATATCTGACGGTTCAAGCAGGGTATGTGATAAAGACAAAAATGTGATAAAGGCATCTTCAAAAGTTCAAAGACATTGCAGTTTTGTTTGCATGTGTTGTGAGAACATTATAACGTTTTTTTTTTTTAGATTCATGTCTATTGTAGTAAATCTGCATGCAGACACCCAACTTTGCACATTTATCCCTGGCCTGGAGGATCATGTTCTGAGTTCAGCTCCGATCAATTCCAACACATTTTCCTGGACATCTAGATATTCTGAAGATCTTGCTTAGCTGGTTTAGGTGTGTTTAACTACCCTAGCTAAACTTTGCAGGACATTTGCCCTGACATTGGCTTGTTAGGCTACATTAGCTAAATGAAAGTGATTTATCAACAGCTAGTACATCTTAAATATAGAGCTCATGACAAATACTTTGTAAAAGTTCCAGATGGACAAACATTAAAATCAAAAACCAGTGTGAATAACAATATCTTTAAATGAACTAGAGTGGCAAATTTTGAAGTAGGGTTCAAGTTTTAACTGTACAGCTTGTGTAAAACTTATTCTCATCCGGCCTATTTATGAATGAAATTCATGCATTTAAACTGATGCGAATAAGGAAAGAGAGTAAAGATTTATTATCCTGTCGTCCCCTCTAGTGGGCAGCATTAAGTATTACGGCCTTCATTGCTCAGATAATGCAAGTCAATGGGATTTTTTTGGGATAGGACATTTCCTGTCAGATGTCAAATAGACGTTTAGAAGATGTCTTTAAGATGTAATGATTTAGAATGCATGTTAAACTGACATCTTCTAAACATCTATTTGACATCTGACAGGAAACGTCCTATAGACGTATTGCAGATGAGCAAACACTCTTAAAAATACGTTTTCCAGATGTAAAAATCACATCAAATAGACTTGTGCTATCTGGGAAATTACCTAAAAAGCCAGAATGCCAGATCAGTATAATTTAAGTAAGACTGATTGCTGGTTAAAGGGATAATTCACCCCAAAATGTAAATGTTGTCATCACTCACTCTCATGTTGTTCCAAACCTGAATGTGTTTCTTTCTTCTGTTGAGCACAAAAGATGCTATTTTAAATAATGTTGGTAACCAGATGGGCAACCCTGAATAGTCAAATTCTGACATCTTCATCTATTTCTCTGCTACACAGAGCTTTAAAAAGACATCCAGTCTTTTGGTTTCAGTTTGGTTCACTTATAGTTCACACAATGCAGCATCTAATTGTTCCTCATTAGTTTACAAAATACCACATTGATTCATTTGAATACATGTGTATTCTGATCTAGGTGCAATTAGGTAAAACTTTTTTTCAAAGCATCTGCTCAAATTTTATTTTTAAACTTGTTCCGTATATTTTCTTTCAGTGGCATTTTGTGTGTATCCCTAAAGTGGATTGGCTGCCAGTTTACATAATCTGGTTACATGACAATAGGGTCTTTGACCCTGTACATTTACTTCGCTGTGGTTGGCTACATTCACAGTTAAGCAGTCGGGGGAGGGGGTTGAGTTCAGCCCCATCTTACTATTAAAATGACTGATTATCCTGTCAGGGTCGCTCATGGCCTAGTTTTGACTGACAGAATTGTTCATGCTGGCACAGTGCCACAGATGCAGTCTATATTACTGTAACTCTTTTACAAGGTCACCTAACCCCATTATCCTAAAAAGGGTTATAATTAATGCAATTTAAAAACTGATCATCTCATAGGCTACTTCTTCTGCCTTGCTTCCTTTCTGTATATTGCTTCAGGGTGATTCGCTTTTTGAGGATATGCACGTGAACATACCGGAAGGGTGGTGCTGTTTCATGAGATTTTTAGGCTAAGGGGGCGGGGCGTTTACACGACACCATTTTCAACTAAAAACTTTTTATGCGTTTTGGACGTTCATTTACGCGGCAAGCGTTTTGGAAGCCTGAAAACGCAAACTACAATAACACGAATTTGTGAAAACGGTGATGTCATGTACATGCGTGTTACGTGTTCAGTCTACAGGCGCGTAGCGTATCTTTACCAAGTGACATCGCCAACTACTGGCCTGGCAGCAGAATACAGCGTTTAGTTGTTTCGGGATCTGTGAACGGGATCGTTTTGACATCATTGTTATCAGTACACAAAACGCAAAGGAAAAATGTTCCTGTTTTTAGTGCATCGTTGTCATGTAAATGTACCCTTATTTGTTCATGCGCTCAATGTCTGTTTTCAAAGTTTGGAAATTCACAGGAAAAAATATATAATATATAGATTAAATGAACTGTACTGTTAGTCACTTTAGCATCAGTGAAATTAATAAATATAATGAAATTTATTCTTGTTATTATTCTTGCCAAAAATCTCTACCATTCATTCATTCATTCATTCATAACAGTTAGCCTACATGTTACTCTTTTTATGTATATAAAAAAATTAAACAATAACGTTATATATAACAGACGTAAATGTAAACACTATTTTAAATAAAAAGAAAATATTTATTTTATATAAAATAAACTGGCTGGCTGGCTAAATAAATAAATAAATGAAATTGGGGAACTTGTAAACTAAGGTTTTAAATGATGACAAAAAAAAAATCTCTACATAATAATAATACCATAATTGTTATTGCATTGACTCCATCATGCCTCATATTCTGATTCTATCTAGCATGTTTGATGGCACACTATCCTTCAGTGCAGTTATTCATACTCGCTTACGTTTGATGTCGTCATTGATTCAAATTGCCAGTGAATCTATTGGAGATTCAGTGAAGGAGCGACGCCATCCGGACACGCTTTTGTTTGTGGATGAACACACCAACCCGTTTCGGAAATGTGGACAGAAATTGGGAAATTATTATTTTTTCATTTCTTACTTTCGGAATTATACTTAGCCAAAGGTTTGTTGTATTCTCTTTTTTTTCGGACGTGAAATAATCAGAAGCCCATTTAATAGACTGTGAATAATGCTGTGTTGGTTATTTAGGGGATGCGCGAGACGAAACACTTGTTCTACGCGGGCAGCCTTGTTTCCACATTTCTATAAACAAACACAGCACTTGATTAAATAATCTAGTTTGCACGAGTAAAATATTAAAGGTTGATGATGCCGCAGCATGAATTTATTGTTTCATATTCGTACCCATCCTAACAGAAACATTTTTGTCTGAAATAGGAATGAAAGAAAGGTTTGAGTGTGTGTTTTTCGTTTTCTTTGTCATGGCTTCATTGAAGTGCGCGTGTAGTAATTGCTGGTCAAAGCACATTGTGTTTGGATTTGCTCGGTTCAGTCATGTGTTATTGTGCAGTAGTAGATATATTGCGCTCCTTTCATGTAGCTAATGGTTGCAGGTTTTAGTGGTTTGAGTGGAAGAGCAAATGTAATTCTCTTCACTGTTGTTCTCAGGTACCGAAACTGGCACTGAGACGGAGTGCGAGGATGGACAGTTTCAGTGTAACAACATGAGATGTATTCCCACCATATGGAGATGCGATGATGATGATGACTGCTCTGACAACAGCGATGAGGAAAACTGCCGTGAGTAGCGTTTACTCTCACTGACATAGTGTGCGTGCGTGTGTGTGTGTGTGTGGGAACAGCAGCCGTGCAGAACGAGATGTCAAAATCAGTCCAAAGCATTACTTCTTTGTTTGAGTGACTTTCAAATAATAACTGATTAGCACCAAAAGCTATAATCAATTATTTCAAAAGCCTTTTTGAATTAGTTTCATGTTAGTGAATGAGTAGCTAATAGATGTTGTTGTCACACTCTTCACTCCAGTTATTCTTCACAGAATATTTGTTAAATGTCGATTTTTGTAATATAGAGACCTTTTACAGTCTATGGTAGAGACATGTATCTACAATATACACCACTTTGCAAATGCTGGGGTCAGTAAGATTCGTTTATATTTTTGAAATAAGTCACCAAGGCTGTATTTTTGATAATACATTTAAAACAATAATATTGTGAAATATCACAATTTAAAATAACCGATTTCTAATTGAATACATATTTTTTAAAAATGTAATTTATTCCTGTGATGGTAAAGCTGTAATTTCAGCATCATTACTCCAGTCTTCAGTGTCACATGATCCTTCAGAAATCATTTAATGCTCAAGCAAACAAACAATTCTTATTATTATTAAGGTTGGAAACAAACAGTTGTGCTGCTTAATGTGAAAATTGCTTTTAAGGATCCTTTAATGTATAGAAAGTTCCAAAGAACAGCATTAATTTGAAATAGAAAACCTTTGTAACATTATAAATGTCTTTACTGTCACTTTAGATCAATTTAATGCTTCCTTACTGGAATAAAGTTTTAATTTCTAATTAATATATATATATATATACTGACCCCAAACTTTTGAACAGTAGTGTATATAACAGTATCCATTTGCATGTTCACATACCTGAAGAGTACCCAAATTTTAAACTTATTGCACCTGATTTTACTGTTTACCGAGCATAAATATGCAAACAAAAAATGGTGAAATTCATCCAGCAAGGCATTCCATGCATCGTTTTTTTATTAGGTGGTTAATTGCAGTACAAGAACAGGCCATGTATATGTGTTCAGTACCGTAACTTTTCCCTTATTTGTCAAGTGCGTCTTGCCTCGTTGCGTCAGGTTTTTTCCAGTGGCTCTAAGCTAAAACAGGCCAAAAGGAGCGCTTGTTTTCCTAAGCAGTTTATGTGTCACCACACCATGGGCCTGTTGAGTTTACTGTTTTGACTGATCCTTCAATTGCTCTCAACAAAGCGCAGTCATGCAGTCTGAAGTTATTGTATCCAAGCTATGTAACACGTCCATGTGGGATCCTATCTGCCAGAACAGGAAATGTTCTCCACTTTATTAACCTGTAATACAAAATTAGGTATATCAAAAGTTTTTTTTTGTCTGGACAACAAAACAGTTTAATTTGTGTATAAGGTATTAATAAAAATATGTATTTATTATGGTATATTTATAGGTTTTTTATATATATTTATTTTATAGAACAGAATTTAAATGAAGCTATTTAAAACTGAGCTTGGTTTTGGCGTTACAACTACATAAATATATTCTTGTATATAAATACACACCTTGTTTAAACAACTATTGGCACAGACACAGCTGACCTCTGCCCTAACGGATTCCCCTGATGCTCTTTCGTCCTCCCCCCCCATGTCCCTTTTATCCTCCCCCTACACAACCATCCCAACCCCCATGTCAAATCCAACAGATACATCTGCACACTGTCTATACATCCGCCTCTAATGCATGACAAGGCCATGCGTACACGTAAAATCGTGTGCCGTGTTCATGATTAAAATGATTCGTGACCTGCCCTCATGCAGCCGTTTGATCATTTGTCATAAGGATGAGTCATATTTGCCAGGCTTATTGAGTGCTGAACTATCTTTCTGCAGTATGAAATTATTAATAATATAAAACTAAGAGTGTAAATTGCATCAGAAGTGATAATTGTGAAAAGCAGCGCATTAAGTATAGAAGCGGCTTTGTTTTAGGACTCAGATTTTACTTTGGGTATCGTTGAGTGTACACAAAATAAACAAAAATGTCTTAGTCAAAAATCCAACATAGAAATGCATTACTGTACATTACTCTTCATTACATTACTTTTGGCCCAACCGAAGCACCATACAGTAATAGATTTTTTAGTTAGTAATTCAGTAACTTTTAAGTTATTTAGTTAGAATATTTGGTAATTTGAATATATATATATATATATATATATATATATATATATAAATTCTTTCATTCAACACTAGATGGCGCAGGCTTCTTTTCTTAATCTGCTTACAATCACACCATTATCTATTGGGCACAGCTGATTGGTTCTTGCTGTATCAGTTCGCTGTTCAACCTTCAAATACTTAGTTAGCATTGCCTTAGCAGTTGCAGCACACTTTTAGAAACCCTCCATCTTCCCCAGCTCTGTCTGCTATGGGTAATTGACTATGTGCACGAGAAAAATGCTAACTTCCGCCTTGAGGGCGGATGTTGGGTACTTCGGTTCCGGTTGCCGTTGTTTACATCCTACATCAGTGGACCGGCTATCTAAAGCTTAGCTATCTAAATATATTTGTCTAAAACTATGTTCGTTTGTTCATTGTCAAGTCAACCAACACAGTTTTCACTCATATTTGGGTGGAGCCAGGCGCTGCTGCATTGTGAAAAGTAAACGATATTTCACATTTTGTCACCGCACCCAAGCATTCGCTTCACAGAGTGGAGCGTTGCGTATCCATGACAACTAGAAGGAAGTTTTTAGGCTACTAATTATTTATTATATTATACCCTTTAACCAGGAGAAGCCCCTGGGTTTAGAACCTATTTTGAAAGGGAGACCTGTTTAGAAATATGTGTGAACAGCCTAATATGTGTTAAACAGCCTAACTTGATAACGAACGAACCAACGTCGGATACCTTTACTCCCTGTATGACATGTATAACGTTAGTGGTTGTCAACACTGATCTATATGACGATAGTGGTTGTCAACAACATAGCCTCTGAACATCATAAACAAAACAATGGCCAACACAAACTGTTCTGGAAAATGCACTTTCTAACGCATGATTTCGCTTTTTATAATGTATAGAGAGAACAGTTACCAAATCGCATAGCTTGAGCACGTAGCATGGCAACATTAATGTCCGAGTGATTCCACGTGTACCGCGTATGTACACGCCGTCAAATGTCCGAGCGAAACAAAACAAAATGTAGATCTACATCTGGGGAGCGATATTTATTTTTTCCTAGGATGGTAGGAGTGACGGGTAGGTTGGGGTTGAGGTAGGTCATATGCTATATATATATATACACTGTGTATATATATATATATATATATATATATATATATATATACAATAATAACGTTAAGTCAACGGTATTCATAAACACGCTGAAAAGAGATTATGCGTGTTGATAGCATGCCAAAAATACGTGATACGTGTCATACATACGCAATTTCATGAGATCAGTCTGAGCATGGATGTTGTTGTGACTTAACGTTCCCTTCAAAATGATGCAAATACTGAGAAATGTAATATTTAAACCCCTTCTCTCTTGCTCTGGGGAGCTGGAGGAAAATCATTAGCCAGTCGATGAACATAATCGACTGTAATATTCGGCAAATGTTCAAGACATCTGGAGAAACATACATCCTCTACGTCGTCCATCAGGCTACCGGAAACTAGACACCCCATATCGGTTTCGCAGCCGGAACTAGCATATGCTAACGTGCACATAGTCCATTCAAGTATATGCTAATTTGTACAACAGCAGCATTTCCTACTCGCTCACAGCAGCAGCAATAATAACAACAGCAGCAGCATAGCAGATCTGTTCTGCCAAGACCAAACATGTCAGTAACATTGTCCATTACCATGACAAACACTCCGAGAGTTGTCATTTCAGAAATACATATGCACTACTGTTAAATGTCCCATGACATGGGGTTATTTGATTATTTTATAATGTTTCCTGGGTTGCCCTTTTAATGTTAGTATGTTTTTTTTAGATCAAAAATAGTCATCATTAAATAAAATAAATGGCATTTTTCCTAGCCTGATTTTAGCCTCTGATTTGACACTCTGTTTGAAGGGGCGTGTCTGCTGTGGGATTCAGTGCAACTGGCCACTGCTGTGATTGGCTGACATGGTTGCATATGAAATAGCTATATATTACATGTGAAACTCTCTCGAATACTTTTACTACAGCTATTACTTTTACGTCTATCGAGATTAACAAATCGTGAGAAGTTTTTCAAGTATTTAGATCTATTCCCATCACATACATTTTGCCGTGATGAGCATTAAGCAAGCAGATGACAGTTTGTTGATCGCGAGAATGAAGATCTTATGTTTGTAACGGAGTCTCTGCACTCTCTCTAATGCTTTCACCAATGCAAACATGATGATACAGTACAGCTTCGTTGTGCATTGTAACGTGCATCATTGATTTCATAAAGAGTTGTCCAGATAAACTCGCGCTCTGTGGAAAGCTGTGTGTTCGCTTTCTGTATAATTTGTTCACAATTTAAATAAGATTATTTTCATCCTACTAAAAGAAACGATGTGAAGTTGATATTTTAGTCACTGGCTTGACTAACTGGTGCATAAACCGTATTGAACGATTTTGATAGAAAGATTAACTTACCTGTCTGGACTTGAACAATTCGGCTACACATCAGAAATTGTTGCGATTTATTTTCAGACATTCATCGAGGCCAGCTCTGTATTGGCCCAAGTTAATGAACCAGTCATCGGTGAAATGTTTGTACCATACAAAACTTTGGGAAGAAAAAATAAACATTTCCATTTCCAGAGAAAATAAAATTAACCCATTGTTTCTTCAGAGGCTTAGATGAAGGAACTAAAAAATACTTTTGTGTTCATTTGTACAGCCGAAGACTGATCAACTGCCATGCTTCGCTCGTTTGCAAGCCATGATATCTCGAGGAAAAAATCAAATCTCAAAGCTCATTTTCTCATGGGTGAGCCACATTCTCTGGGCGGGCAAAGCAGAGAAAGGGGAGGTTACCTTTCCTCTGAGTGATGTCATATGGAGGATATTCAAGATCGTCAGAGCTTTCATTTTCTCAAAGGCAGAGAAAGATAGCCAAAACTCGGTTTACACCGATTGAAATTTCTAGCCACTGGGGGACCATATACAGGCTAGGGGAACTCATATTAATGTTAAAAAACCTCAGAAAGTGAAAAATTCATGTCATGGGACCTTTAAAAGTTTGGGGCCAGTACGATTTTTTGTTTAAGGATGTTAATTCTTTTATTAAGAGGGATGCTTTAAACTGATCAAAAGTGATAGTAAAGACATTGTGTGTGATAAGAAATAATGGTAACACTTTACAATAAGGTTCATTAGTTAACATTAGTTAACTACATTAGTTAACATGTACAATATGTGAACAATACTTCTTCAGCATTTATTAATCTTAGTTAATATTAATTCCAACATTTACTAATACGTTATTAAAATCAAAGGTTGTATTAGTTAACATTAGTTAATGGACTGTGAACTAACATGAACGCACAATGAATAGCTGTATTTGTATTAACTAACATTAACAAAGATTAATAAACACTGTAACTAATGCATTGCTCATCGTTAGTTCATGTTAGTTAATGCATTTACTAATGTTAACTAATGAACCTTATTGTAAAGTGTTACCGAAATATTTCTGCTGAAAATTCAGCCTTGCCATCACGGTAATAATTTTTTATTTATTTATTTTTTTTAATTCATTTTGGAAAAACAAATAAATGCAGACTTGGCAAGGAGCGGGAATGACCCATAGTTGTTTAGCATACAAAAACATGGTCATTTATTACTATTACTTTTGGCACATTTTTGGTTCCTGAAGCACCATATGGTTAGACTAGTAATTTCTTCAGTAATCTACTTCTCAAGTGTATTCTTATCATATTTTTGGGCGATATGACTGGACACATGCATTTGATTGTGATCCAAATATCAACACCTTGTTCCACTAAAAACTGGCACAGAAACAAAGTGTTGAGCTTTGCCAATATTGTTGATCCCCTTTTTATTTAATTCCCACAAAATGCTCTCCCATATTTTCCTCATTTTCATCCAAGGGGAAGAAAACCAGTCAGAATTATTCATAAGACAATACTTATTCATTATTCATCACACCATACGTGTTGCGTATGCGGAAATGAGCATTCTCTTTTTGTCAAGAGCAAAGCGTTTTAATGTATTTCAAAGCTGTGGCAATTTTGGGAGGTGATTTAGTATATACAATAACGACAGAGGAGGCAGGAAGGTTTCCTTCGTCTCAGACTCAGTGGCAATCATAATGTGAACGTTCATATGCGTTTCTGTGTTTCATGCTGCGCAGAAAAACAGCATTTCCAAACGATCCTGAATATTAAATTTAACGGCACTGATTGGCTGTTTCAAACAGGTTCACAGGAATGCTTACACAGAAGTAATGCTTTCCAATGATACACTGTAACTAATAGTGGATGACAAGTGATACTGAAATACAGCCCTTTTACAATCACTATTGCACCGCAACCCTACACGGCCTCGGCGCAGCTGTAGCCCCCATCTGTGGGCACCTCAAGAGGCTTTTCCCTCCATCTACCAAAAAAAAAAAAACTTTTGTATTTGGCTTGAGTGCGAGCCCTGTTTGTGTGCAGACTCCCACTCATAGAATGGTGGAAAGCCACTCAAAAAAGCCACTCACAGCAAAACCAGAGAAGAGTAAGATGTAAGATTTGACATTTTGAGGAGAATGAAAGGGAATAAGAAAACAGGAGTAATTCAAAACAGATTGGACTAAAAAAAAAGATAATTTTATTGAAAAGAAACGTCTCTGAAGGATTTCTGTAGAAGATGAAGAGCAAAGATCCTAATAATGATAAAAGTCTCATGGGATGTCTGCATTCTTATTATAGAGTTAGAAGACATTCCCCATAATTTTGACTTTACCGAAAAGACTAACACAGTCTCATCCCAAAAAGTCATATAACTGACGTTTTGGGACGTATTTTGACCATACGTCAATATCCGCCTTTTTAGGGCCCCCTTAAACGTCGGTAGATGGCGATCCCGGGCCGTCATACAACTGACGCTTTACCTTTAACGTCAGTTAGGTGACGGGTTAGGTTTAGGGTTAAGTTTAGGTCTGGGGTAGAGTTAGGATTCCATAACCTCATCTACCGACGTTTAAGGGGGCCCTAAAAAGGCGAATATTGACGTATGGTCAAAAGACGTGCCAAAACGTCAGTTATATGACGTCTTGGGATGAGACCGGGTTGAAAAGACAATTACCAAGTTCCAACCCTTTCGCCTCTAGAGCATTTGATATACCTTCCTAACAAAATATTACAAGTCAGTCTAAATTATAGCATATGAATTATAAAGTTATAAACACAGGTGAGACCACCTGCAAGGCATTTCACAACAAGTGCGGCTTGCGTCACTTTTTGAGTTCCTACTGGCGGTGCGAATGCTACCCGTTGCGAAAGCCCCTAATGGCCATCAAAATGGTTTGGCTGTCAACATTCTTCAAAATATATATTTTTTGTGTTCTGCAGAAGAAAGAAAATCATAGGGTGACATAAGCGTGAAAAAACAATGACAACATTTCCGTTGTTGGGTGTGAACTATCACTTTAAACTGCCATAGTAGACTGAGGCTCTGCATTTTGAACTTTTAGTTTCAATGCATTGTCTTTTAAATGAGAAAGGAAAATCCATGATATGTCCTTTACCCACAAGTGTCAGGCCTCTGTGGAGTTAGTGTTTTGAGCTAACCAAGTCTCCTTATCCCTACGGCAGATTATCCGTCTGAGAGGTGTCTTCCCCTCCTGTGTCATCTGGGTTCATGAGCCAGCGCCCCGATGTTGCCATTAGGAACTCAGTGGTTCAAATCCACACATTATCTGTGATTAGTCAGGGTGATGCTGCGGGAAGATTAGTGGATGCTGAGCAGGAGAGCTTAACGTTGACATCAAGGAATAGGATGGAATCAGCTCATACCAATTTACCCAATGCATACAAACCAGGCTCTTTGGAAAAACGTGCCTGTTGCGACATTTCTGCACAATGAAATTACGACAGTCTCAAAGTGAAATGTCCAGTGAATGGCGCTAAAAGCTTGTTCAGTTTGATCTGAAACGTTGGCAGTGTTTGATTATTTATGTTGGTTGTTGTTGCGTGTACGGCAACTCGGGAATTAAATGTAACGCTGAAAAGTGAATGCTCTATCGCGTTTGCAAATAACACCTACACTAAACCCAGAAGATACCCGATAGTGTTAATTAAAGCAAATGTGAGATAAAAATGCATTTGCTGAAGCAATCATGTCATTTTAGTTTGCTCTTTTTACCTTCGCACCACAAGTGCAATTCTGTTCCAACTGAGTAAGTTTACCGCGTTAGTAAAGCCATGTATATGGAGCTGGTTATGTGATGCAAACATCAATATAAAAGTATTCTGAGGTTATAACATAGTATTATACAAGAAACCGTGCGCAAATATGTCTTGATTAATTGCTAACCTATCTCTGGAATCATAATTTTGTGTGAAAAGCAATACTTGGAAATATGTTGGTGTTTTACTGCCTCTATTGTTCCTTTCATCTGGAAACTGCAGTGGTTTGTATACTGCATTGGTACGCCTTTGGAGTTGCAGTAAAACCTGGCAATCACGCTATATATCTGGCTCATTACCCTGCAATTGTGATAATGCTCGCCTATCATGTTCATAAAGGTTCCAAAAATCTGGGTCAGACTGTTGAAATGGACAGAATCATTGGAAAGTAAACTGCCCATCCACTCATATATCATCATCACTTTCGGTCACATCAAAATGAATCAAAACGATCTTGAAATAATGATCTGTGAGAGAGCTGACTTTTAGAGTATTTTTATTCAGCTCTGTTAAATGAAAAGCTGCACCTCTTTGCCCGTGACCATGGTTGTGTTTACAGAGGCGTTATTGACTAATAGATAAATAGCATTGCTTTTTCTGTTATTATATGTATATTGTACCATATTATTATTAATTTAGAATCAATATGAACATGTTTACAATACATAAACTATCTATCTATCTATCTATCTATCTATCTATCTATCTATCTATCTGTCTGTCTGTCTGTCTGTCTGTCTGTCTGTCTGTCTGTCTGTCTGTCTGTCTGTCTGTCTGTCTGTCTGTCTGTCTAATATATTGTAAACATGTTCATATTGATGCTAAATTAATAATAATATGGTACAATATATAATATGGTACAATATGGTACAATATATATATATATATATATATATATATATATATATATATACACACACAGTATATTCAGTGCATCATAATATGGAAATTAATATGAATTTACATTGAACTAGTTAAAGTTAAAACCACACACACACACACACACACACACAGTGGGGACCACCACACACCACTGCTTGAATGCCCACTAAGTCGCTTTGGATTATAGTGTCTGCCAAATGCATAAATGTAAATGATGCTGTTTATACTGTTGGAGAAAATCTTTCAGACAGTAGGCGTCTGTTTACATTTAGGATTTTAGTCTTGTGAGAGACCTTTTAATTCAAATATATGTAATGTTTTCTATAAATCAGCTTGTAGATGTTGGTGCAGAAAAAACAATGCATTTTGTGTGTCTGGCGACTGGTGCTCCGGTCAGGTCCATATGATGTGTTTGAGGGTGAATGTCATGAAAACGTGTGTAATTATCCAGCTCTTAAATGTAAGAGAAAGAAAATTTAGAATGAAACCTATTTTTAGGACCATCAATATTTTTTACACTGTGACATTATTGTCTTTACATTAAGGCCATTTAAATTCCCAAATTCTCATTAGTGTACGTATCTGGATATTTTATTTGTATTGTTTTGTAATTGACATTAATCTTAATGATGTTTCTTATTATTATGAAGTAATTTTTCTACCGTATTACGGTTAAATGACTAATACAATGTTTTTTTATTATTAAATCAGCATATCTAAGGCACTATTAACATGATATCTAAACTTGTGTCTTTTTTTTCTCATTAAAGTATTGATACTTCTATTTTTTCACATTACAACAATGGGAATTTGAGGGGGAAATGTGCTTCATTGTCTTGAAAATAAAGTCACAGTACAAATATAGGCTTTATTTTGATATTGGGTTGAAATATGCTTTCATTTTCAATTTCAATTTCATTGAGATGGAGTGTGTTTTGAGGTAAATCAGGTTATGATTATAGCGTTTGTGCCATTTTGCTGCTCACATGTAATTGCAAAGAATTTGCAGTGATTATTCTCTGATCCATGTTATTAGCTTTAGCCATTCAAAATCAATAAAACTAAGAGCTTCATAACGCACAGATCAGTGTAGCTATTCTGAAAGGTTGTGTTTTTAGCACCACTGACTACCATCTGTGTTATCTCTCCGATTTTATACAATACGGGACATTTATCTCAAAATACCACAATTATCTTCTTACATAGATTGTCCCTCTTGAAATCCTTTGTTTCATTACTGATATGAATTGAAATGAAACGATAGAGATAAAACTGCCGAAAGACTAGAGAAAATGTAATATCTCAATGATGACAGAATTTTTCATTTCTTTTGAGATAAAGAAAATAATAACTATTCTCCACAACCCAGCAGACATCAAAGACTGACTGACTACAGTACACTCTAAAAAAAAAAGGTTCTTCTGCGGTTCTTCAGGGGTTGTTTGCAGTGGTCATGGTGCTATACGCAGCACGAGAACCTGTTGATCCCAATTTGGTTCTTCTGTGGTTCTCTGGGGTGGTTAAGGTGCTCTATTGCACCTCTTATGGTTCTACATAACACCATTTGACAAAGAAAAGTGCTATATGGCACTTAAAGTGGTTCCCCTGTAAGATTACAAGCCAATGAACCACTTTTAGTGCTCTTTAGCACCATTTTTTATTAGAGTGTACTACAGTCTTTTTTATGAGAACACAATATCCTGATGGCTCAGTCTGTCCACTCACTATTTGTTAACTATTGCGCTTAATAGGAATCTATAATATTGTTCTGCTTAAATGCTTTTTTCTGTCACATTATTGAAGAGATGTAACAGGTTTTCTGGCTATGAATTAATACACGCCTCTTATTGACATTTTTGCTTTTAGTGTAGAAAGGTAAATTACTTCTCACTGAAATTGTACATGTCCCATCAGGAATATTTAGAAAAGAGTTTCATCATTGTAATGCCTTGTCTGATTTTTGTGTGTGTGTGTGTGTGTGGCACAGCAGCACACTGGAAAGCAATCTAACTACTTATTGTCTTTTTATTTCCACAATATTGACTTATTGGGCATATGCTAATGAGGGCCAGCCGGAAAACTACATTGCTTTGCACATCTGACTTATTGTGACTCAGCAGAACATAGCCATATAAATGGCCTAATCATGACTGACCCATTTAGTATTAATGCTAAATGAACGGTATGTCTGCGACTGTGGCACATTGTTGCTAGCGGGCTTAATTATGTAAGTGAAAAAAAGCTTCTTTGGTTTGCCAACATTCTCTGATGCTTATTCAGCCATGCTCATTCTAATAGTAGTGCTGTCTAAGTGCACTTTTAATGATCTGAATGCTATTCAAAGGTTTGTTAAAGCTGTAAATGTATATTCCATCTACAACATGTGGAAGGAATTCAGAACTCCAGGCACTGGATTCAGAAAGAACATCTTAAGCAATAAATTCTTCTTAACTGCTATATTTTCTAACTTAAGAATAAAGGGTATTATGTGGGTATCAAAGGGTCAAACACATTCAAGAATATTCTTATCTTTTTACTATAAGTCCCACTGTTAATGATTGTATCCCTTTAAACTCATCTTTTATCACCCAAATGACTTTTTTGTTGTTGAAAATATTTGATCATGTTTTAAAATAGCTTGAATTTAACTCTACACCCTTGCCTCATTTAGTATACATGGTTCTATGATTATACAAATGAGCCCTGCCTCCACTCACTCACACCAGCTCAGAGGCTGCATTTACACTATGGGCTCTATTTTAACACTCTGAAACGCAAGTATCAAATGTGAAACGCAAGTAATTTTGTAGGTGGATCTCGCAAATCTAAAATGGGTTGGTCTGAAGTAGCTACATTACTCATAGGTGTGGTTTCGGCGTAATGTGCAATTAACCCCCTGGGGACCAAAAATGCGTCCCCGTGTTTTGATCGTTTTTTTTTTTTTTTTTTTTTTTTCACATAGCTGCAACAAAGACTTAAAATACTCTGTCATTAATGGTCATATAAATAAAATCAATACATGGTTATAAACTATAGAGGGTCTTCTTTTTTAAGTCTAATTAACATAACTCTTAAACATCAAAACCTTTTGTTTTCGTAAAATAAATCTGAAACGCGTCCGAAAAATTAACTGTAACTCATTAAATACTTGTCACAAAGACACGAAAGATTTCTCTTTATGAAGCTGAAATTCTCTTCTTTTAAATGAAGTAATTTATATAAAAAAGCAACTATTCTCAGTTGATGTATAATCTGTATGAAAAGAGAGAGATGTCAGTCTTTTTCCTTTCACCTAATTATAGCGTATGACATGTTAATGTGACCCCGCCCACTAGCGCGCGCTATTCAAACGCTAATGTTGAGGCAAGCCATGAAAACGCCCACATCAGCTGGATAAAACATCCAGTTTCACAAATCTAACCTTTAGCTCGTGTTGCTGCGCTGTGAGGAATAATACTGTCATAATAATCCTGGAAAAGTTACCTCAGTTACCTGTTTCATTTCGAGGAGCACAGCTGATGTAAGTCATTTTTTCTTAAGTGCTTTGTTCTAATCGTGTTATTGAATAGTGTCTGTAAACTGCACAAAGACTGTTTAAATATTAAATGTGCGCACAGACAGACGACTACTGAGATTTGTTCTATAATGATCTGTAAAACTAAAAAGACTGTTTAAATATGAATCGGGTGTGTGAACGAACACACAGATGCATAGTCTGCTGGCAGACGAAATAAATTATAAAGTTTTTACTATAAAATAGATATCAAATAAGCCTTAGTTAGACAGTTTCTGCTCATATGTTAAATATATAGTATGTTTTGTCAAAAATAAACTAATCAACTGTTATCCAATGCAAGCTAATGCAATGCACATATCAAAATAATGAATCCTTAACTTTGAAATATGTATGATAAACCGTATTGGCCTACTTTAAAAAGAATACTTTATATGGAAAAATAATTTGTTTTCAAGATGTTTCCAACTCTTAACTTTGAACCAATTCTACACAATAGCCCATATGTATGTATGTTGTCCTTTCAATTTTTTCCTGTCTGACTCACCTGAAGGAAAGGCTCATTATTATGCATGTCTTTGTCTCTCTCGGGTGAGAATCACCTAATTATAATTGATGAGGGCTGGCCTGTTCACGACCATTCGCATATTGCCTTGGCAAACAAAAAAAATGTTTTTGACAATTACAGTTTTATGTGAAAGATAAGGCAGGATGATTTTCAGATCACTGTGAAGAAAAAACTCTAGGCAACAACATCCATTAGTCAAAACTCTTGTGGACACATATTTCGTATGTGTGTTATGGCCTTATTTCAGAAACTTTCATTTTTAGTTTTTTCAATAACCACGCATAAACAATATTCTCTCAAAAATACAAACATGTACATACATGTTGCTCACATATTATGGTAGCCCTGTTTGTGCTAAATACAGTGTAATTTCACCTGTGCTATTAATATGTTTATAAGCAACTTAAAAAAGCACAAATGTCAGGGCATGTCAGAATATCTCAAGGACCCCAAATACACCTTGGTCCCCAGGGTGTTAAACAGGCGTATAATATTTATGCCTATTTTTTCACATCTTCATGGACACCACAATGATTATCCCTCGTGTTATAAGGCACGTCTGCCTCATAATACAACAATCTTTGTGAATAAACGTGTCGTCTTCTTCGCCTTGTGGTAGCATAGAATTCGAAGCTGAATTGGATATGCATGTTTAGACATAGGTCGGATGTCCAGATATCCGATTTAAAACCACATTTGGAAGTGGCACAGATCGGATGCGGAAAAATCGGTTCTCAAGCGGATTTTTGTGTTTATACGCGTGCAACAAATTCCGGTCTGTGTCAGGTGTGAGTAAAACATCAGATTGTTTGTGCCAGTATAAATGCAGCCAGAGATCCACTCGTTGACGATCACACAATGGCGTGATTGGTTACAAGGTAGTTTCTGACGTCAGAAACACCAGCAATTTCAAACCGTGTTTTTGAGTCTTTGGTTCATTGAAGTTTTAGGGAGAAAATACTCAGCAATGGTCTTGACTTTGTATTGAATTTGCACATGGTTTGTCTTAAAGCCTATTAAAAACACCTCATAGACATATAAACAACATTAAAAGCTTGATTTTCACCAACGGGGGACTTTAAGATAAAACTTAAGAAGAACAAATATCCTAAATTGATTCAAAAATGTATCTTAAAGTTAGGGATAACCTCCAACTTGTCTTAAATCCCAAAAGCGAAAGCTGTTTAATTATTTTAACACAGTCTCATCCCAAAAAGTCATATAACTGACGTCTTGGGGCGTATTTGGACCATACGTCAATATCCGCCTTTTTAGGGCCCCCTTAAACGTCGGTAGATGGCGATCCCGGGCCGTCATACAACTGACGCTTTACCTTTAACGTCAGTTAGGTGAAGGGTTAGGGTTTAGGGTTAGGTTTAGGTATGGGGTAGAGTTAGGATCCCATAACCTCATCTACCGACGTTTAAGGGGGCCCTAAAAAGGCGAATATTGACGTATGGTCAAAAGACGTCCCAAAACGTCAGTTATATGACGTCTTGGGATGAGACCGGGTTGATTATTTTATTAGGTTGTTTTAGATATTAAGCATTACAACATAATACTAGCTACCAACACAGACTCATTAGAAATATGACTACATATCTGCAAAACCTGAAATACGTTGCTCAGTGTACATTTTGCTTTGTTTTTGCAGATCAAATGAACACAAGACAAACACTAACAACTTTTGTCCCTTTGCACATAGGTGCAGATTATCAAAGAACTTATTTTCACACATTTTCTTGCACAATTCCACATTATATGACCTCAAAACGCTTGTACCATAACTCATGATTTGTAAACTAATACATGTTGATGTTTGCATCATAACTAGCTCCTTATATACAGCTTTTCTAATGTGGAAAACTTGTTCAGTAGCGCAGCTGGTACAGCATTGCACTTGCAATGTGGAGGTTAGATTGCTGTGAAACATGAGTCACGATAAAAAAAAAAATCTGAAATAGAAACAGTAAAAATGGCTTCTTCAGAAAATGTGTTTTCAACTCATGTTTGCGTTTGCAAACACTATCCGTTAGGTTTAGTGTAGGTGCTACATTATTTTCAAGCATGGTCGAGCATTAACCTTTTTAGCCCCAATCACCAGACATTTCAATTCCCTCCTGCTGGGAATGTGCATTAAACCAACATATTAAAATGTTACCTCTGTCACATTCAAATGTTTTAGACCTTTATACAAAGCGTCTTACAAATGAGGAGAGAAATAGAAGCAATCAAACTAACAATACGGCAACAATATGCAAGTGCTGTGACTAGTCCCAGTTAGACCAGCATATATATAGAATAGTACTACTACTTTTCTTGAAGACCAATCTTAATTTAAACTGTACTAAATTGTCCCAAACCCAATCCATCAAGTGATGGCAAGTTCCTATAAAGGAGAGCCTTATTAGAAACCAAGGCTAGAAGGTGAGTCGCTCCCTCCTCCACCTGGAAAACTATCCTTAATCCAGTTACAGGTGAAATCTAGCCTTGAGGAGCAGAACAAACATCAGTACTGACTTCTGAAGGTTCACTCTAGTGCATCTCTAATGTTTGAGCTCTAATACCAGATGGCAGCGTGCCCCCTGCCAAGCACCGCCCGACCCCCATGAGGCTTGTGCTCGGTGATCAAAGCTGCACTGAGCTCTGCCTCCAGGAGACAGAGTCCAAATGCATCATTGTTGAGGAAAACAGGGCTGTAACCTGCCCAGAGAAGAAAAGGTGTTAAAAGCTGTTAAAATCCATCTAATGTCACCCTCAGACTCCACAGAGTAGCTGTGGCAGAAGAAATGCTGTTCTTCATCATTCATCGCAAACATATTGAGAGGATGAAAGACAGGAGAACGCAGATTAACAATTACCACCAATTTGTCAACAGTGAAGTATTACACTGTCTCGAAATCTAGCGTTGACCGAGAGACAAATTTGCTATTACGAATAGGGAGGGATCTTTGTCAGTTGTGAAGGAGGTGCTCTGCTTTTTGAGAAGAAGGCTGAAGGCTTTGCACACGGCTGTTTAAATCATGTCTGTTGGAAATAGCCCACACAGTTGTGTGTACTTTACTAATCAAATGTGCACACACCGTACATCCACACACTCAGACTCTTTATTCTGAGGTTAAACTAGCATTATGTGTTTGATCAAAAACGTGTAGGCTGGAGGTCTCCAACCTTATTGTGAGTGAGAGCTACTGCTGTTTCTTTATCTTATGCTTGCTAATATCTTTTGTTTCATATCCTATTTCCAATGAATAATAATGAAATCTATTTTTATTATTACAATATTGAAAATATTGTGAATGATTTCTAGCTGATCTTGATTCTTCTGATTCCTTAGTTCCACAATTTTTTTACCCCATTCATATTTCCTTTAGAGATTTGAAAATCTTTGTTAAAGAGTTATAAGCAAAGATCCTCACCAACCTATGAAGTGAATCAGGGGGACATATGTATAAAACTTCTCAAAGATTCTCTTAAGAGCAGAGATTGGTTATGGTGCAGTAGATAAGACACATGTCTTTGGTGTGAGAGACCTGGGTTCGAATCCACTGTGAGACGCCAATGTGTCCCTGAGCAAGACACTTAACCCCTAGTTGCTCCAGAGGCGTGTGATCTCTGACATATATAGCAATTGTAAGTCGCTTCGGATGAAAGCGTCAGCTAAATGTAAATGTAAGAGCAGTCTGAAGCTTTGACACGACTGTCAAAAAATTAATGACTTGTTTAAGAATAGGATCTTTTTTTTATAAAGAAGTTTAGTAAAGTATAAGACTGAGTCTTAGGTGCTAACTGAGCTGGTGTGAGTGAGTGGAGGCAGGGCTGATTTGCATGTTCATATGAACCGCGTATACTAAATGAGGCAATGGTGTAGAGTTACATTCAAGCTATTATAAGGTATATGAAATGTTTTTCAATCATTTAAAACACTTAGTTAAAAACACTTAGTTCTTTCAAAAATATATGTGCTCATTAATGTATATTTACTTCGTTCAAGTAATAAAGTATTCTTGTGAGTGTATAATATGCCATTGAAAATACATACGGGTAAGGGGTTCTAATGTCGCTCGCCATGTTGCCCCTCCATCTTGAAAGTACATTAGCCAAAGAGGGACATACCTGTTAATTCAAGCTTCGCCTTTTGCGTTTACGTTTGAGTTCACACTCATGGACGAGGTCGAACTGGAAGCCATGTTAATCTTGGACTACATTGGCCACCGTAGGAGTTAAAACGAAATTGCAATTGAGAGGAACAGAAACTAATATTCACTGGATGGTCATATACCTTTTCACCGCTAGATGGGGGTAAAAATCACACAGTGTAACTTTAAATATGTAATTTTGGTGATCAAAGATGAGTTTTAACTCGTTTTACAATTATTGACTACGGGGGGGACTTTGTCAAGCAAGTATTATGAAATGAGGTTTTGAGTTTATTTATGGAATGTGCTTTGGTTGACTCACACGCTCCAGCCGATCACCAGGTGCCCGTGGGCACTGCATTGGAGACCGCTGTTGTAGTCTATGTTTGACTCTCCATCCACAGAAATCTAATCAAACTGAGTTGGTGTCATTCAGTGATCTCATAATTGTCTGCTAATGTCTCGTCTGACAAATTTAATTCATACTGCATGTAAATGTACATGAATTGTTACTATTGCCAAAATTGATCAAGTCAATCATTAGAGCCAAAACAATTTATAATTCATAATAAAAATGTGTTGGTGACCAGTTTTGCTATTTGGCTTGAATACTTATCATAGTTGTTTTATTTTCCACTGATGTCACTACAGTTACAGACAGTAATAAATCAATTTAATGACTAGATGTAGCTTTTGTGCAGATAAAGTTTTAAGTTCAGTAATACTGAGGCTGGAAATTGATTGTTCAGTGAAGTGTAATGAAATTGGACCCTTGCCAGTGCAGTTATAGCACTTCCTTCGACCTACTACTGCACCAGCTCCCATACAACCGAAATAAAGTGTCTGAAGCCTTAAAAAAGCCTAATTATACCACACTTCCTCTACACCAACTGGTCATTTAGAGAACCCACTGACTAGTTGATTATGAAATTGTGTAGTTTTACACATTCCTATAGTTCAATAAACATTAGAATATATATATATATATATATATATATATATATATATATATATATATATATATATATCAGTAGAATAAATGGTTTGATGGCAGTATACTCATCTTTGTGAAGCTCTACAAAAAATGTGAATTTTATTACAACCTCCCTTGAGAGACCATTAGACAGCAGCAGAAAACTACCACTGAGAGTATTAAAGTACACTCATTATCAAATCCTTATAGTGCTATAATAGAAGATATATCCCTCCAACACAGTTTTACTAGTGGCTTTAAACTCAAATACACAATAGTAAATAGTAAAGTAAAATAAAAATGTTATCAGCATCTGTGATAATGAACTATAATTTTTAATTTCTAGCCGTCTACCAAATATTGATTTTTTCATTTGTTGATACGAGAATAAAATTAATAGTGAATCTGGATTAGATGTGAAGGCATGCGTTTATATTCTGATATATGAAGCATGTCCAATCGTTTGATAGAGACATTTATTTGAGGATTACACACATAAACATGATTGGGGACAGGCTGTTCTCTGTTGCGCGAGTGTTCAAAGCTCCAGGTATTTCAATTTGTCCCTAAGCCCTAATTCTGGATCAGACTCCTGTTGAAATCCTTTTCGTATTACATGAAAGGGAGAGGAGAGGAAATGAATGAGAGAGAGAGAGAAAGTTGTGGAAAAGTTAAATGTAGCCTAGATCAGTCAAAGGAAGCTTTTGGACTGCTTTTTCTTAATCCTGACTTGTCCTGATTGACATTCATAAAGGTTTTAAAATGACCCCTTTTAACTGCTACTATCTAATGCTAAAATTGTAAGATGCCTTGCAGTGTTTCCTCTAGGATTTTTCCAAGCTGTGGGGGCAGGCCCATTTCCCCCGGCGGGGGTGGGGGGGGGGGGGGGGGGGGGGGGGGGGGGGGGGGGGGTGGGGGCTGATATTTTCACTTAGGCCACGCCCCCTTGTCTCTATTATAATCGATCATGCGCATCCCGTGTGCAGAATGATGCACTTGAAGCAACACCAAGTCACAGCACGCAACGCTTCACATTGAAAAGAACATAGCGAAGGGATTAGATCTATAATATGCTTAGTAGCGCTGGACGATTTGGGGAAAATGTCATATTGCCATTACTGAGGTCAATATTGCAATTGTGATATGCGATAACTCTTTTCGTCCATAAGACTTTTCTTACGTTATGAAGATACTCGACAAAACGACATTTTGGCATAATTGTGTGTGCTATTGTTCGTTCAAGCTCGAAAGTGAACTGTATTCTGGCACGCGTCAGTGCATGCGCATTATGGCGCGCGTCTTTCTGCGAGTCTCATTTAGGGCATTCACAGGCAGCTTTTCACTTCTTGTCGTGCAAAATGCGAAAAGGCATTTGCACGAATAAGAGCGGGATCGTGTAACACTAGTCAAAGGATGACAAAAATGAAGAGATGCTGCGTTAATAGCCCTAATTTGTTTATTTCATATAAAATCGCGGCATTTTGCATATAATTGCATAGGTTTGAGATCGCTATTACGATTGCGATTTGATTAATCGTGCAGCACTAATGCTTAGTGTATTCTATATGCAACAGTTTTTTAAGCCTTTTCTTTTAACAGTTTTAAATTTCAGTGCGCATGAAGAACAATAGCACTCTCTCGACTCTATGCTGTAATCTCACATACACCCGGGAGAAGGGAATGTGAAAGGGCAATAAACTCCACTCCAGCAAGATAAAGTCATTTTATGAAAACCATCTACTTTATGCTTTATCTACAAATAAAGTATAATAATGGGAATATTGACCTTGAAGAGAGTGTCGTCGTGTCGCAAACGAACGCGACGCGCTGAATTCTGAATGAAGAATGACTGAGGCGAGATGACTTTCCGTTAACTTTAACTTAGCGACTAAAATTACACATTATACAATGACTTTAGAAGTCTTGGAATATAGGGTGAAAACTTGATTGTGCTTTACAAAGTTTTTATGCCTTTAGTGGGGCTTAACAAAATAACATAATACTATGCAGAATATCGGACGTCACTGAGAAGCTGCAGCCGTGGCGGGAGGATTTTAAGTGTGGCGGCCCGCCACGGGAGAATGAATGTAGAGGAAACACTGGCCTTGTTTGCATTGCTGACAAATATTTTTTAGGTGTGATGGAAAGTTGAGATAAACATTGGATAAAAAAGAAAATGTTTGTTTTTTGTGTGATTTGAGCATTTCCTCTCATTTAAGACTCATGATTACTCAATTAAATGAGTACTTGATTTAAAAAAAAATAATCTTGTATTACAATTTATATTACTCTCAATTAATTGGTAATATAGAGGGTCAATCCATAGACAAGGGTCTGAGCAATAATACTGTAGGAAAAAATGTAAAAAATGTACTTGATTAATCAAGAATGTTGTTGGCAGATTACTCAATTACCAAGATGTGCAACAAACAGTTACTCGATTTATTATCAAAAAACTTGGCAGATTACTTTTTGTCACATATTTCTTTGTGGATTACTCAAAATTGTCGTTTGATTAGTAGATTTGCAAGATGTACAAACATACTTTCTTACCTGACTGTTATGTCATCAAAAGAATCATCAGCTTACTCGATTATCAGCTCTTCCCTGAACCAGGATCTGTGGTTTGCCATAAAATTAGCCATCTACTGTCTGATGCGCCTGTATTCTCCGAAAGTCCTTTTGAATTTCGAGATTTTAGCATCAGAAGAGATGCGGGATTTTTGAACTGCAGAAGCTCTTCTCACCCCATTTCTCACTAACGCCCAGACACACTTCTGCAAATCCTGCCTAATGGGATTTCATTTCCCAAATGCACACTATATAATTTCAAGGATGATATTTACCAATGAAAAGCGAATCTTCCATTTGCTTGAATGGGGGAGCTCAGAAATAAACTATTTCTTAACAAAACTATTGCATAGTGTTTTGTGGGTGTAAGTTTATGTGCATATGGCCACTGTCCTTCCTTTCTGTGGTAGTAAAATATTTATATTTCCATCATGTCTCATTCCTGTTTTCAGGTATTGCTCCAGCTTTATTTTGTGCTTGGTTAGATAATCTTTTGTCACTGAGGCGTGTTTTTGTGCCTGTGTTGGTCAACCTTTGACTTTTAAATCACACTAGAACACAGTGATGGAAGACTGCAACACAAGATGTAGAGATGGGTAGAAGTACGCTTGTCTGCCCTGTTCTGACAGAAAGGAGAAGATATCTGGTTTATACTGGACAGGCCTCGGGTGATTACAGTGTCCAGATTGAGCCGCTCGGGCTGAGCTCTATTTCTTATCTGGAGGTGAAACTCAAAGGACTGGAGCACATATAAACTATCTTGTTATTGGGTTATGATGTGCAGTACTATTACATATCTGATCCAAAACCTACCAAGCTGCCTTTCTATCTAGTGCCTATATACAGTATATAGCTCTCTTCTAGGTAGCGTCCTAACCAAAATGGGACCGTTTTGAAACATCTTATGCAAATAACGATGAATCTTAGTTTGGGTAGATGTCACATGGTGTCACATTTGTCATGATTAAACTAAAAAGTCAAACTTTTAATCTGACTTAATCTAATTTCACTGTGCACTTTAAAGTGTGTTAAGAAACGCCATGGAAGTGTACACTTAAGTGATATCTGCATACAGCTTTTTTGGTAAAATATACTTTGATGATTTGTAGTTTATTATACCATGGTCTGGGTGAATACTCGATTCTGATTGGCTGCAGGGTGTCCGTTAGAAAGTGATAGAGGACACCTAGTAAAGTAGTTCTGGTGAAACTGCCTGTTTACCATTCGAAATTTCTAAATGCATGCGCTGCCTACAACAGCTGTGAGTAACCATAGCAACAGGCAGTCAAACGCTCTATCAAAACAAACATCTAACGTTAGATAGCCTAATACAGCAATGAGCAACTTCGTTATTTCTTTTAACATTTATGGAGAATATGGCAACTTTGACGACTGGTATGCTGTAGGTCGACTCTCCGATGCTGGACTGGAGAGCCGTCAAATAATGTCGGTGACAGGCCATCGATGCGAGAGCAGTCTGCGGGCTTACTGGGCTCCGTCTCTCCGTGAGAGACGAAGCTGGAGCAACGTACTGTCTGCATCAAGTGCTCATCATGGGCAGCAGTAACGTTACCCAGCTTTTGTGGATCCTCCTGACTGGCCGACTTTTTCAAATTGCACTATTTGGAAAAGTTGAAAATAATTGTAAATAAAAAAGCTAGCAATAGCATGTAGGCAAATGAGCCTCTCTTTGATCTGATTAATTCATTGCCCTCTATAAGCGCAAATCGCCGGTGCTCAGAACTAATTGTTTGTTTGTTTTTTGTGTGTGTTTTTTTTTTTTTTAAATTTGTTTGATTAATTGTTTAACTCCGCTGCGCGTCGGCCGGTTTACGCCTCGCCGTCGTCCATTAAAACCTGACAATGGACACCTCGTCGTGCATTAACCCTTACTTAGTGCACGTTCAATATAATTAAGAGCAATTCTTTTCCACAAGGTTATAGGCTTGTTTTCATTTGCACCAAATTAAATATGGCATAGCATGTTGCTAAGCTAATTAAGGAGTATTTTTAATGGGGGAAAACACACTCCATTCTTAATTCAAATTGTTATCAATACTTCAGTATTGAAAGGAAAAATAAATGTAATTAACACTGTCCTCTCGAGCTCATTGCAGTGCACTCTTGGATTGCCTTGTTCTGTGAGGGATTGGAGGTGTTGCCGGCTAAAGAAGCCTGCATGTATGTAGTGATTCTTTCACAGAATTTGGCTTTGTATTGCCTTGGGAAAGGTAAGATAGGATTATGCATTGGAGTAGCTGTCCGTATAAATACAACTTTCTCATTCTTACACTATAGTTAGAATGGTTGGAACCCGTACAGAGATGTCGTAATGGACATTGTTTCCCCTCAAAGGTCTGAAACTTGCTTATGATGCTGAAATTTTAAAAATTTGTATCAGTGACTCTGCATTTGATGTTATACAATTATGCAGAGGGATATTTTAAAGGGTTAGTTCACCCAAAAATGACCAACCCCGTAAGACATTCGTTCATCATCGAAACACAACTTAAGTTATTTTTGATGAAATCTGAGAGCTGGATCACTCCTGCATACTAGTCCATAGGCTTCCTGAGGGATTGAAACTTGCCGTCCTCGAAAAGTTATTAAAGACATTGTTAAAATAGTCCAAGTGACTTCAGTGGCTCAATCTTAACTTCATCAAGCGACGAGAATACTTTTTGTGCGCAAAAACAAACATAAATAATGACTTTATTTCAACTATTCACTTCCTTCCCTATGTGATAGTGTAGAGCTAAGTCACACGTAGGCTCACTATTGGCCGACGCTGGTCATGTGTGTGATGTTTTTAGCGCACAAAAAGTTTAGTTGTTGTTTGATAAACTTAAGATTCAGCCACTGAAGTCACTTGGACTATTTTAACGATGTCTTTAATAACTTTTCGAGGCCAGCAAGTTTCAGTCCCTCAAGAAGCCTATGGACTAGTATGCATGTGATTCAGCTCTCAGATTTCATCAAAAATATCTCAATTTGTGTTCCGAAGATGAACGAAGGTCTTACGGGGTTGGAACAACATGAGAGTGAGTAAATACTGACAGAATTTTCATTTTTGGGTGAACTAACCTTTAAACCAATGAGGTTTCACTGTGGGTGGAGCTTCGCATTAGAAACCGGCCACCCATCACAGCTATATGAGTGGTTAGGATCATTTATTGGTTATTGCCTTATCGCATCACATCTTACGACACATAGTTGCTTAACTAGATTTCAGATACATTTTTACATGCCTCTCTTTTTCCACCTCTTTCTATCCCTGATTTTTTCTGTCTCTGAAAGTACCATTCTGTCTTAATTAAAAACAAAACAGCAGTGCCCCTCTAACAGATGGCACTAATTGGTGAAAACAGTTAGTGAGTAAACAACTTTACAGTGTATTACTGAATCTCAATGCAGATGTCCTCATTGTCCTTGAATACAAATAAAATGTTATTGAAGGAGACGTCCAAGCCATATCAAGGAAAAAATGCATCAATGTGCAAAAAACATACAGAACACCTTGGCAACAAAGAAACATCCTGACAAACACCTAATACTATAGTCAACCCAAGTCACATTTATTTATATAGCGTTTTTTACAATAAAGAGTGTTTTAAAGCATCTCACAGTAATAAACAGGAAAATAACAGTTAATGCAGAATTCTTTCCTTGTTTGCAGTTCCGACTCAGTCAAGCGTTAAAATGGAGTTTTCAGTGCACAGTGTGATTTTTTTTTTTTAAATATACCAATTTAATTCATCTAAATGTATTATTTTTTATGTGGACTGGAAGGAATTTTTGGCATGATATTTTTTCTTTTAAAAAATATAAAATTATTGTAACATGGACAAAAAAGGCAGACTAAAACATTTTTTTTTTATTTAATTTTAAACTGTTTACACTCCTCAGACTTGCATTTAAAAAGAGCACCCGGCAACAGTTGCTAAGGTAGGATTGGTCAGCAGCAAAGTGGGGCTTAGCGAAGGGTCTATCATGATTACAATCTGCTCAATAAACGGGTGTTTACTGTTGTGAAGGCGAAGCGAGAGCTGCTCTGATGTAATGTTCCTGTTAAAAACATTCTCAGATGAGTCAGATGCACAGCTTGACGACTCGGGGAGGGCTGCGGGTGCATTCCGTTTGATTAGACGCGTCCCTGTTGGTTGGTTACTGGCCCACACCACACATTGCCTTTACCAGAGTCCAAGGACAATAGGAGGCCTTACAGAGCTGTGGGGAAAGAATGTGATGCAGCATTGCCGCAGTGGATCCTTAAGGTTTGTCGACAGGTCTTGTGGAGTTGTGTTAGGGTATTGTGATTGCCGCCCACTGAAGGTCTGTGAGAGTTTGTAAGTAACTCGGCGGGTGGAAAGCAGTGCCTCTGCATATAATAGCTGCTGCTCCAGACTGTTGTCCATGCTCTATTGCATACAGCTCCATCTGCTCTGATCAGTGAGTGCAGCAGTATTACAAAAGCTGTAAATCTGTTTTCTATGCATACTGTACCTCTCATTTTCCTCCCTCCATTTTATTAAAAAATTCACAACTTGATTTTTAAGGGAAATAGACTATAAAAAAAGACAATTGGCAATGTGTATTTGCTTTCTAGCGTTAATATTAGGTATCGCAACATTTTTGTTAAAAGTATAAATGAAAATCCTTTCCTAAGTTACTTATTCTTATGTCATTACAAAACCTATAAGATCTTCATTCATATTCAAAACACAAACGAAGATATTCATGATGAAATTGGAGAGAATTCTGTGTTGGAATTCCATTTTCTACAAGCATTTAACTGTCTCTTTCTTTCTCCATGTGCAGTGAAGAACACATGCGCACCCTTAGAGTTTGCGTGTGCGAACGGTCAGTGTGTTCCTGGGCGTTGGCGATGTGACGGAGAACCTGAGTGTCCAGATGGATCAGATGAGGCTGATGCCACTTGCAGTAAGTCACATCACATCATAAAACTCCAGCCCGTTCTCATCCTTTAACGTCATATAGAACGCTATATGCAAAAACGGCGCTATACCACACACATGGCACCCTTTATCGTTAATATAACACGCGAACCCAAGACGTTATAAATCCTTTAGCGTGAATATGACACGCACACCCTACCCCACACCTAAACTTAGCCCTCACAACATCATGTCTGTGTATCTATTAGTTGTAGCAAATCCGTAATTACTCTGAAGCAGCTGCATGCATAGCAAATATAGTTCGCCAAGAACAAATACCTTAGCATTGCAATGTTCTTATGTTCTGACATGATGTTTTAAGCTTCACATCGACTAGTCTTCGAAGTCCACTTTTACGTTCCATTTCAAACAGTTAAAATGACAATTGACAAATAAATGTAAACTACACGATCGCTCTACAATATATGTTTGATTATACCATATGGATGCTCAAAATTAATCAGGTAAATGCATGTTCTAAACGAATGCACTGCTGCATTGTAACACACACATACAGACAATAGCGCGCAAAAAAAAAAAAGCTATTATGTAGGAGCAATAGCCTTGTGGGCAGCGCTGTGTGTCATATGCCATAGCTGTGCACAAGGCAACCCGCATTCGAGTCTCAGCTCAAGATTTAGGCTTATTTGTTCATTAATGACGTCATCAGCGACTAGTTAACGCCAACTCAACTTTAATCACATAAATGTTAACTTCAGCTGAAATCTGAAATCGTTCAACCCTCCATCATAAACATGGCAAAACTACTCTGTGAGTTGTTGTGATTTAACTAATTTTAAATAATACATATTGGAGAAGTTTGCCGAGGCCCCTGGTTGAGAACTTATGATTTAAATGATTGTTACAATTTCAAATTAAGTTAAACACTAGAGAATAAGAAAATAATAAGAAAACTGCAAAAGAAAATAATTTGGACTCAGTTTATAAAAACAGGCACATTTGTTTTTACAGTATAGCTCTAATGGAAGTCAACAGGGCAAATTTATCCACTTAAGAAATCTCAGCATTAAAGGGATCACATGGATAACTTTCAACAGCTCTAGTTACATATATTTTTGTACAGAAGAGTTAATATACATGCTGTCATTTTAATACAAGCTTCACATTTCAGTTGTTTAACCCCCAGAAGGCCTTATTCATTATGAATCATCCATAATGCTTTACTGTGAAATGTGGGACAAGTCTTTTTTTTTTTTTTTGGTAAGCCGAGTGATATAACTTGCATTGAACCCAGAACATTCCTTTAGGCTACTAATTTTAAACAAACTCCTGTAAGCTGCACCTGAAGTCAAGTTAGCCTCTCAGTTTAAACACAGTCACTGATTGGCCACCCTGTGTGTTTGCTTAGCAGAAACATGATTGTGTTGTCTGATGTTTGGTCTGATTGATTTGTACAGGAAATGTTCTTTCCTCTCTGTGTGAAAATTAAAGGTGACATGTTGTACAGTTCATGTAGATAGCATCACATAAACTCTACTGTATGTACTCACGACTTTGTGATCTATTCAAGTCTGAAATTCTGAATTTTGGATTTAGTGACTTGAGAAGCAACAATCCTCCTTTTCAATATATTTTGTACCCATGGATCAAATTATAGAGGTGTTATTTTATTCAGTGGAAGTTATTTCAAAGCTCATCAGAGAATCTCATCTGGTATTTAATTACATTTTTACTTTCTGCCATCGCGTGTGCACTTTTATAATGAATGATTCAGTCCCCATCCCCAGCCAGTTCAGAAAATGTTAGTTCAGGGATGATGTTCAGTGGGAATACATGAGAGACATCTACAGAATGGGCTGTTTGTGCTAGAGTTCCCATTAAAGATGAATGAGTCCACAGTTCAATTCTTCCCCAAGACAAAACTTCACCACTGCACTGTACTAACTGATATCACAGAGAAACTAGAATGACTTGTAGCTTTTGTCCTGTGGATTGTTCCATCTTTTGGTATGTTTGTCCATTTTTCATTTTTAGTATGTAAATATGAAATAATAAAGAATCCAACAGGTCTGAAGCATAGGCTATTCTAAACATGATATTGGACCAGTTTCTACTGGCATACCACAGGGCTCGATTTTAGGACCGTTACTTTTTAGTCTCTATTTATTCCCGCTTGGCTTTTCTCAGCATTGCCTGTTGGCTGTCCATCAAACACAGTTATTTTCCATGGGTGAAAGAGGTTTTTCTATAGCTGCTCTCAGGTTGTGGAACCAACTTTCTGTCAGTGGTGGAGGAAGTACTGAATCTCAGTACTTAAGTAAAAGTACAAATACCCAGATAAATATTTACTTTAGTAAAAGTAGAAGTAACACAATGACAACCATACTTAAGTAAAAAGTAAAAAGTACTTTATTTTAAATGTACTTTAAGTATTAAAAGTAAAAGTACTTGCATAACAATTTATTATCTTAATGTCTATTTTCTAATGATTAATAAAACATTTAATTCTAACTCATTCAACCTAATAGCCTACTCCTATAATGATGTTCAATAATGATGGAAAAAAATGTCACCATTTCTGAAACAAGCTTGCAATTAGGCAATATCATGCTTATCCTTACTATATGTTAACATGTTTGGCAGTAAACGTGATTCATTTATGGTGTAATTCTGAACCTCTTGGCTTGCCATAATCCTAACCAAACCAAACATATATTACACACGGTGTGTTTCCTATGCACGTAAAAACAAATTTTCGCTTATGAGTTGCACGATAAACACACTGCGTGTGAGACGCATTTAGTGTGACCGGGTTGATATACTGTATCTATGGCAACCAAACGTCACTGGTGAGACAAACGTGCAACGAACGGACGGTCAGATTACGTTTTGGCAGGGGAAAAACTGATCAGAAAATGTAACGAAAATGTAACAGAAGTTGTAGAAATGTAGTGGAGTAGAAAGTATAATAATTGCTGCAAAATGTAACGAAGTAAAAGTAAAAAGTAGGCACTATTTATTGTACTTAAGTAAAGTAAAGATACGTGAAAAATGTACTTAAGTAAAGTAACGAAGTATTTGTACTTCGTTACATTCCACCACTGCTTTCTGTTGATATTCAGGAAACACAGTCTCTTGGAATTTAATTTATTTGATTTTAAACTAGTTTACTGTTAATCGCAGTAACATTGTTGATTTCTTATTGTTTTGAGAAAAGGTTATTATAGTTCCAACTCTAAATTCGGAATATATCAGCTCAAAGTTATTGTGAACGCACACCTGTGACCGCACATCAGCCGGATTCAATATTAATGTGCCGAGTTGCTGCATGGCTTGCCAGCAAGTATAATGAATTAATGAAGCAGGCAGGCAAACTACAGTCTTTACGCTAAACATCTGGGACTCAAAATCTATTTCAACACTGAAGAAAACAAATGTTTCAGGAATAAAAAAGTACAACAAAGGACTGTTATGACTAAATTAAATACTTACGCATAAACTATTTATATTGTTAATATGGCAGTAGTACCAACATCAATATGACAAAAGAGAGTAAGACACCATGTCCAATAAATAGTTACATTTATTATTAGCATTAATAATAATGTTAATGAATGTGGAGTCTTGGTGTTTTTCTATGATTTTTATATTGGTGCCTTTAAAAAAAAACACTTATTCTCTTAGCCATATTACTTTCTCCAGTTGTTTCACTGTGATCAGCTAAGCACATGGGTACTCAGTAAATTAAAGCTAACGTGTTTAATCTGTCCAGCAGGCCTCTTGTTGCTGTTTTGACAAGTGGAAAAATAGACACTGATTATATTGATTTCATGTGGCCAGTATGAGCATTTTGTGAGTTTCACAATAAAACCATGGCTCTGTTTCCATGACTACAGTACACCGGCATCTGTAGGTGAGGAGCACAGCTGGGACGAAACGTCATATTAGATTGACTGCAGCTCAAATATGAGAGCTCCCTGAGAGCTTTCTGCTCTTTCCGAGCAGATTTGCCAGTAATGTGGATTTAAAAAAAAAATAAGTCATTTTCTTCCAGCTAATGCATGTGCATTTTATTGTATTTATTTATTTCATCAGTATAGGCGACTCATTTCACGAGTTTGCATGCTAATAGGATTTCATAATCTTTAAGAAGCATCTTTAACAGAAATGCCGAACAAAAGAGTTATCTAATGCATATAAATGTAATAAATACTCAAGGCACATTTCAACAACTGCTCTCATAATGAATTCACAAAGATACTCTATGTAAAAACCATTAGCTGATAGGCAAGATATAAGAACCAATTAGATGCTGTTTATTTGGTGGTCTATTCATTTGCATAAATAGTTGTTATCTAGGATTGTATTTTTTTAGTTATACAGGGTTAGTTCCCGGTTAAAAAATGGTCTTCGGTGGTGGCGGACAAGCACCTTCAACAACAAAGTACCTTACCCAGCCCAGTATACTCATAATAAATCCAAAATAAATGCAAAGAAACAGTTTTTAATATTAACTTATCTTATTATACATGAAAAAAAAAAACACCTAGGTAATTTATACTATAGTCACTGAGGGACTCAAAGTGAACAACAAAGTAACGCATTCATGGAAAAGTGACATGTCTTTTGCATTTACACTCCAAGATTAAATGCACAGGGCATTTTTTTATAGTATCAGATTGTTTTGTTCCTTTATTGATATTGTCACATTAAATGATCAAAATAGATCAAAATAAATCTTTGGCGGGACAAAGATTATTTTTTGCAGCAGCCAAAATATTTTCAAAGCAGGAAAAACCCTGGTTATTACTTAGACTTAAAAGATGAGATGAACAGATAAGCAATTTGTCATCAGTGGACACTTTAGTCCACTGGTTTCTAGTCCAACTTTTTGGTGATTGTTTTAATAAACCTTTACAGTCTTACCAAAATATAAAAGGAGATACATATATTTTAATATATAATGACCAATTTTTACAGTGAGAAAAACATCCACCAGTACGATTTAAACGTCACGCTGTTTTGACATTTTTATTTTATTTTTATTTTTATTTTTAAATGGACCAGTTGGTAGTATGCCACCATTAAAGAGAAGCCAGACAGCCTCAGTAAAATGGAAAAAGAGTTATGCGATCGTGATCTATAGATGTACAGCTTGATTTGAGGGATTTCTTACAAAGAATGAAGACCTTTTCTACTAACAACTGAATAATTGGACCTTGTAAATTGTCCCCAAAAGCACTATGACTGCGCTGAGCCTGTGTAGCATAACAAAAACTCATTCATGTTTAAATTGTATTGCTGCCATAAACAGTGAAGCATGTACTTTATCCAGCAATATCTCAAAGGCTTTGTTTAGCGTTTTGCCTCAGACTACTTAGTTCAGCATTCAGGTTTTGTCAGAAAAGTATTATGAGATGGCAACCCTGAGATTGTGCCTATAGCTGTTCAATATCCTCAGAGTTTCACCATGTCCAAACCAGGCTTGCTGCAATCTGTCTGTCCACACTAAATGCAAAACGCATTACATTATTTGCTCTAAGTTTTGAATCTGCTGTCATTTTGCTTTTTTTTTGTTTACTGTGTAAAGTGTAAAAAATGTAATGGAATTATTTGGGCTGTCTGTCTATTACAAATAAATCATATTAATACACTACCAATCAAAAAGATTGGATTTTTTAAAATGTTTTACATTTTTTGAAAAATGTTGTCATTACAGAAATTATTCTAATATGCTGATTTGCTGCTCAAGAAACATTTATAAATATTATCCGTGTCAAAAAACAGATGTGCTGCTTAAAATTTTTCTGGAAACTGCGATATACTATCATTCAAAAGTTTAGTGTAAGTACGATGAAATAAGGATGCAATAATCTGATAAAATGTGATACTTTTCTTTTAATCCAAGAATCCTGACATTTTTTTGTCACGGTTTCAACAAAATTATTAAGCAGCAAAAATGTTGTTTTTAACATTGATATTATTATAAATAATTGAGCATAATTATTATCATATTAGAATGATTTCTGAAGGATCGTGTGACACTGAAGACTGAAGTAATGATGCAAAAATTTGAAAAATTCAAAATTCAAAATTCAAAAATTACATTTTAATACATTAGATCAAATAAATGCAGCCTTGTTGAGCACAATACATACATTCATACATTCACCAAACTTTGATTGATAGTGTACATAATATTTTTCAATGCAAGAATGTATCCTCGGTCTTCACTTATTCTGTACTTGTATGAATTGTGCTGATGGCAAGACAGTTGTTTTATGAAATGTACACAGGGGTCAGGGGACATTATTAATAATTATATCAATTCATCACATTACTTTTACACTAAATTAATGTTAAATTGACAGCCCGGCTTTGGGTTGGAATCTTGTAATGAATTCCTTATTTTTTAAATAAATTTCATTGCTTATCTGCATTTTTTTCTAAGCTGTCCTAAGTATCACTGATGCTCACCTTCTATTATGTTGGCTATATAAGCCAAGCTTTACACACATGCACATATACCTAAAGGTACAGCATGAGTACATTCTTACACCTTTGCTGTCTGTCACGCACAGATTTCATGCTGGAGTAACCTCGTGCTCTCACATTAGTGAACACTATTATGGATGTCTTATTTAAAAATGAATGATGCCTCCATGTTCAGCACTTTGAACCTTTTCCTATCGCAGAAAAACACACAGGAATGATAAAAGCTGATTTGACGGCTTTTAAAAAAGAAAGGCTAAACATTCATAAGGAAAGCATTAGTGTCTGAAAGCTGAGAATGTTTGTGATCTCTACTGTCAAAATACAGCAACAACCAGGGCTTTGCTGCCCCACTTTATGTAACTGACTGCCATATGCTGTCCAATATGTTTAAATCACTGCTGGACTAGTGCATCTTTTTCTTCAGTATATCGAAGCCTGTCTGGCTGTAACATTACCCAGTTATAATCAAAGGATTATTACTAGTTTCGCTGATCTGTCTATAGTGAATTATAATGCCAGCTGAACTAAAACAGTGCTTTAATAATTTATATTTTTTAGCTTTCTGTCTCTTTAATTTGGCCCAGATCTAGAAATGACCTAGTTTGTTAACTATGTAGCTAACAAGAGTCAAGCTTTTTACTAGTGCTCTGTAAATGTTTAATACAAGTACAATTGAATTGTGTTACTGTAATGGAATAGTTCATCCAAAAATGTGAGTTACTCAGTGTATATTTTCATGCTCAGTGTGTTTTTGTACATACACTACCATTCAAAAGTTTGAGGTCAGTAGATGACGTATTTTATTTGATCAAAAATACTGTAAAAACAACAATAGTGCGAAAAATTATTGCAATTTAAAATACCTGTTTTCTATGTTAATATATTTTAAAATGTAATGACAAAACTGAATTTTCAGTCACACGATCCTTCAGAAATCATCACAATGCTGATATCCTGCTCATGATGCATTTATTATTATAACTCGTAATTCTGACTTTTCTAGAATTGTGAGTTCTAAGAATGCAACTGCAAGTTATAAAGTCAGAATAGTGGGATATAAACGCGCAATTGTGAGATACAAAGTCGAAATGACCTTTTTTGTTACATTTTTTTAATTCCTTGGCAGAAACCAGCTTCTATAGTATAGACAAATTTTAAAAGTGTTGTTGTTATTGTTCAGAAAACACATATTCAGCTCCAAAACTCAGTTCATAGTTTGAGCCAATAGAGTACCCTTCCGCGTTGCCTGATGCGCACCTCTTCAAAAATGTAACTACACGTCGCGACGACGCGGACCGCAAGATCGGTGATTGGTCGTCTTGGTAGCATCGTATTTCCTCATACGCATTTCCGCACGTCTCTTCTCACGCATTTACACACGTACTATCTTCTCCGACGTCTTCTCTCATTTCTGCCTTTCAGTTTTAGTAATTTCACTAAAATGAACTGTTTTTCCACCCCAATAAGCTCCAACTCCAACATGATCCACTCTCTTTCAGTCGCTATTGCTTGTAGTAACCTAGCCGCGAGGAACCTAAACACAGTGGAACATTAAAACCCTCCGCCGCCTCCTAGCGTTTCGGAGCAGTACTGCAGAGCAACCAATACCTGAACGCAGAAGTATAAATGCTCACAACGGCGTCGCCTACGTGCAAAGCCAACGCCGTATACTACGGCGTACCCTCGACGCAGAAGTATAAATTGGCCTTAAGTCCCTCCCCTCTGCTCCCGGCTCTCGGGACCTTATTTCGGAAAAAAAATATGTATGGTAGTCAATGGCGAGAGACAACTTGTCTTTTTATTGACTACCATACAATATTTTTTCGAAATAAGGTCCAATGACCTTGAAGCGGAGGGAGGGACTTAGGCTCTCTATAGGGGCTTTCACACCCGAGGAACCTTTTCATAGTTCCTATTGGTGGAAGTACCCGGATGTCATGTTTTTTGCACCGCAGGAACTTATTTAGCTCATACTTTTGAGTAGGGTCTAAACCAGCACTATAGGAACTATCCGTGACGGAAGTAAACTCCGATTGGCCGAATGCACGTGAAACACCAGCACCAGCACCCGCCATTTTTGTTAAGTCTGTGTAAACACAAAGATTATGGCCTGTATATTTACTCCAGAAACTAACTACGAACATGGAAAACAGTGAAAGAAGGGCCTCTTAACCTTTACATTGAGGAGAAAATCCAACTGAACTTTTGAGTAGACCAAGTGAAACATGATTATGTATTTCTGCTCAGCTAGCAACACTGGACATTAACCACACGACATACGTAAAAAACTTCATCACTGCCTACTTTCCATGCATAATAGTTCTATCTAACTACGTATTAGACAGGACTGTTAGACAGATCATAAACTAATGAACACAGAGAATGCATGAACACAGGCTGTGGCTGGCGTTCTCAGTGCTGTCAAAATAAAAGTCTGGTGGTTAGTTCCTTAAAGTTCTGGTGCGGACGCCCCTATAATGTAAATTGCTAATCTATTTGGTATCGCTTGTAGCTTAGAAATGACACACTGCAGCGTTAAAGTTAAAGGTGACTACATTAATGTTCTTGCACATGATATTCCTGTACTCTATTTCCATATGACGGCTCTCCTGACAGAATTGACTATGAAGTGGGGATCAATTTAATGTGTTTAGAGACTAGCGGCGATATTTGACTCTGCTGATTTGATGAAGTGGATTTAAGAAGCCCTTCATCAAATAGCCATCAGCAAAGCCCAGTGTCTCCGCTGAGTCCACCGTGACCTTTTCACGACACCGCACACTCTTACCTCACACCTCACTGCAGACAACACAAGTGTGAGATCACATGGGGCTGAAGAAAGCTCTTCTGACCTTGTTGTCATTTGTTCGACACGTTTTCTCTGACTCACTCTCCTTCTCTTCCCTTTTCCTGCTTTTTAGCAGATATGGCAGACCGTACCTCTTAAAACCAAATCCTTTTAGGGGGCTTTCACACTGGCAGTTTACTTCGAAACAGATTTGCACGAAGAACTGGTAATGTGAAAGTTGTCATGCGGACCTGGGAGCAGTCAAAATATATGTCAAAATATCCTTGTAAAGTAACTGAACTTGTGTTACTTAAAGGATCTATCTATCTATCTATCTATCTATCTATCTATCTATCTATCTATCTATCTATCTATCTATCTATCTATCTATCTATCTATCTATCTATCTATCTATCTATCTATCTATCTATCTATCTATCTATCTATCTATCTATCTATCTATCTATCTATCTATCTATCTATCTATCTATCTATCTATCTATCTATCTATCTATCTATCTATCTATCTATCTATCTATCTATCTATCTATCTATCTATACTCGCAATGTTCCTTGTGAAAGGGTTTTTGAGGAAGCAGATTTTTTTTGTGCTATTTAGTGTAAAAAAAATGTTTTGCAAAAAGACAGTATAAATACGTTTGATATTTAAATGTTTGGTTTATTTATTTACTTACTTTTATGTATACCTTATTGGAGTCAAAACTAGAAAAAGGAATACATTTTTTCTCATACAATGGAGTCCATTGTTGTTTTGATATTTTGACAGAAAGAACGTTTGGGATGACATGAGGATGAGTAAAGGATGAAGATCATTTTGCTGCATTGCATATGTTCTTCACAGATTAGGCAATCCCAGAATTCTCTCTGATTATTAAAAAAAACCAAAAAAAAAAAAAACAATGTAAAACCTGGTCAATAATAAACATACATGTTATTTTACTATTTTTAAAAACAATTATAGCATTTCTATTTTTTAACTAGTTGTTATTTTTGTTTTCATTTTAATTTCATTTATTTTTTTATTAGTGATTGACCGATATTGATTTTTTTTAACAGATACCGATTATTTGCATGTTTATGTGTCTGATAACCGATATACACAACCGATATTTATTTACTGTTATGCTTCTTACACTTATTTTTATATTGTTATATAAATTCATATTTAGTTATATTATTATATAAATTCATATTTAGCTTTAATAAGGCTTTGAATTTTATTTCGGTTTTAATTTTTAGTATTTTTAGCACTCTAATTTTCATTTCGATTTTTTTATTTTTTTTATTTAATTAGAGAGAGAGAGAGGGAGAATTTCAGCTTCATTTCAATTAACACATTTATTTATTTATTTATTTATCACCAGTTTTAGTTATATTTTCAAAGAAGAATAATAGCACTTGTACTTGAGTTAGAACATAAAATTATTAGTTGATAGTTCCATTTGGTAATTAAATGGAATTAGCAAATATTTGAGTGCTCTGTGCTGAATATTTTATGCCTATTCTTGTGCCTTTAGCTTAGCGACATTCTACCATTTGACAATAGGAATCAATCAATTGTGTACCAAGTCTCCTGTGTGTTTCACATGATTGGTGCTACTTTGTGTGGCACACACGCTGTGAAGAACGTTCCAAATCTGTCACTTATAGTTCCCTGTCAGATAGAGGCTGTCAGCTGATGTAGCCTGTAGACAGCAAGACAGCTCACTCGGTTTTGGAACAAAGCTCCAGATTGAATGTGTCCTGTTGATGTTTTCAGAATTAGTCTATCCTCTCTTGGTGGCTAATGAATCTCTGAAACATTGCGATTGTTTCAGTTAAAACTGAACACTGACACACTCCCTCCTGCACACTAAAACAATGCATTACTGCATTGCAGATCCTTTGTATGTCATGAAGTGTTATGACATGACACTGTTCACACTATTTCAAGGCTGGCTTGCATTAAATATAAGCATATTTGAATAAAGTCAGGGAGATTAATGACAGCCATCTTGCTTGATGAATGATACTGTAGGGTTGGACAAGTCCTGCAATAATGCAGAAATCACTCCCCATTTGATATGTATCACTTATTTAAATGATGGAACAGATCCAGTGACGGATAATAAATTCACTCAAGTCAAAACTGACTGCTTCAATGGAGCTGTCATTTCAGTGTATACAACATATCATTGGCCAGGCTAATTGGTACAACTTGTTGGGCCCCTCTGAATTCTTTGATGATATAAGAGCAGCTGAATGGCCCCGGCAGACTCACTGACTGTGGCGGCTCTCCAGGCCTCTGCAGCCAGAGATGATTTATTGATGCCTACAGTTCTCATACCTTTCAAACCGCAATCTAATATCAACAGAGATTCTGCCAAATGGAGCAGATTGACCGTGACTGTGAAGGAGAGATCTGCTAAAACGAGGGCCACGGGTCCTTTGATCTGCCTCCTGACCGTGTTTACTATCACTTAAAGGGATAGTTCACCCAAACATTACAATTCTGCCATCATTTACTCACCCTCTGATATTTTCTTTTGTGTCATACAGGTTTGGAACGACACGAGGGTGAGAAAATTCAACCCGATCTCACGACCAAGTCGTACGAATTCGACGAATGATTAAAAAGTGGCTAATTCGTAACAATTCATACGACCTCACTCGTACGAATTAATACGATTTTGCTAAATCGTACATATTTTACGAATTGGCCAATTCGTATGAATTCGTACGAATGACCTACCCCTAACCCCGCCCCTAAACCTAACCATCACGTGGGTTTAGACAAATCGTACGAATTAGTACGAGTGAGGTCGTACGAATTAGTACGAATTAGCCACTTTTTAATCATGCGTCGAATTCGTACGAATTGGTCGTGAGATAGTGTTGGAAAATTCTGTTCTTTTTTTGGGTGAAATATTATTTTGAAGGATAACAGGAGACAAAAGATGACCCGACATTTGTCCCGGTATCAATCCCGGGTCATGTTTGCGTTCACACAGAAGGCATTCTGGTAATTTCCCGGCAATTTCCCGGGATCAACGCGCTGTGTGAAAGGGGCTTAAGAGACCCTGTTTACAATGGTCATTAACATTTTCATAGTCATATTTATGACCATTTATTGTTACTGTCACTTTAGTTTTAGTTTTAGTGTAGTTTTCATGGACAACCTCATTTCAAAAATTCAACCTCAGATTTTTCTGTTCTTTGTTTGGCGTTGCTTGTGTTTAAGAGCACACTGTTACATTTAATTAGTATTAATACTTGTTTGTTTCTTTGCTTTATTTATTTGTTTAAGTACACAGCTGCATTTAGATCCACTTGCCTTATCTCATCCTCATTGCCTGATCATAACTTTACAGTTACAGTAAGAGTTTATCTGGGACTAAAATAATTAGGATCTCAGTTTGGATGACATTAAAATTGAAATTGGTACATTTACTCAAAATGCAACTAGTAAAAAGGAAACACCCTAATTTATATATTTCAAACATATAAAGCACAACAATTAACTATATATTTTGGTTCAAAAAGGACATTTCTGCAGTGACTCATAAAATGAATCATTTACTCTTTGAACTAATGAACTGGTCAAATGAATGAACTAAGTGAATGAACTGATTCACCAATTCAAATTAATTGATTCACTAATGGATTACCTGCCCCGTACATATTCTACGATAAGCACACAGATATATTTGATCATAGACAACTTTTAAACTGGCTATCTTCACACTATATGCTGCTTTAAAAATGTACAGTGGTTCAGCCCAAAACAAAAGTCTGTCTTCATTCTGCGATCATTCTGTTGTTCCAAATTTAATGTTGTTTTGATATTCTTTGGAACGACTTAGGGTGAGTAAATGGTGACAGAATTTTGGTAAATGGTGACAGGACATGGACAAGACAATCCCAGAATGCACTGTGATGTGAAAAAGACCTGATCAATATAATACAGAATTCTTTCAATACTGAAAAGTATTGATTAAAAATAGAATTCCAACTAATGACTTTTACCAAATATTTGTGGTGTGTACTTTCTTGTGCTTGTGTCATTAGCTTAGCAACATGCAAATATTCAACAGTTGGAGTCAATTATGAATCAAACCTGCGTCCCAACAAACCTACTTCCATACTATACAGTTGTCGAAAAACAATATGTGAGCTGAGTAGTATGTCCAAATTCACAGTATTCATAAAACATTACCCAGAGATTCTGAAGTGTGCATCCTATGCACTGTAAAAAATATTTTCAAGATTTGTTATCACAACATAATTTCTTTTGTCAAATCAACTTTATAATAATTTATTTAGCTGAAATAACTTATTATTTTGAGTTTCTGATGGTTAAATTAATCTACTTCATTGTATTAACTCACTTTTTCCAGTTCAATCAACTTAAAATTTTAAGACAACCCAGGTTACTTACTTTTTTAAGTTAAACCAACAATATTTTTACAGTGTAGTGATCGCAACATTTTTTCTTTTGTCAAATCAACTTAAATAATTTATTTAGTTCAGATAACATAATTTTGAGTTTCTGATGGTTAAATTAATCTCCTTCATTGCATTAACTCACTTTTTTCAGTTCAATGAACTTAAAATTTTAAGGCAGCCAGGTTACTTACTTTTTTAAAGTTAAACCTTCAATATTTGTTTACAGTGTGGGCACTTTACTATCTCATGAGGCCACGGGAGAGGAGTTGGCCTTATGGGATAGTAAAGTGACGCAACTGACGCTGTTGGTCACATGATAGTTACAACATGGCAAATATAGAACATCCAAATTCCATTCATACACACATTCATACTGTATAAAACATACTTTTTGAATGATTATGCTGTAAGTTTCTAACCAAATGTAGTGCTTACTATACTATACAGTATGCCATTTTGGACGCAGCTCAAGTCTCCTGTGTGCTCTGTGATAAAGCTGTGTGCAGCAGAATATGATATTAAAACCATGATGTTTGTGATGCTATAATGATGTGAACCCTGCCTTATGTGACACTCCTGAAAAGTTTAATAAATACTTGCTAAAAATTACATTCAGAAGTTCTGTTCAGAGGGTGTCCCGTGTGTTTTCATCACATTTGTGATGAGCAGATCCAGGGAACACGGTGAGATCAACAGAAGGATTTGACGTCGTAGGTGAACCTGTTCAAAGATCTGCTTCTGTTCCACAGCTGTCAAAACGACGTGTCCTCCAGAGAAGTTTGACTGTGGGGGAAAGTGCGTGTCGCTGTCCTGGCGGTGTGACGGGGAAAGAGACTGTGAAAACGGCGAAGATGAAGCGGACTGTGCAGCAGGTGAGTCTGCTCTCTTTCTCTCCGACTGTGTGTTTGATTCTCCGCAGGGAGTTTTGTTCAAGGCTGAGGTGATACTTTGAATGGGGCTTTCAACCAGTTCTGTGGATCTGCTTCATTCGTGTCTCTGAGAGTGAGACCTAGTCAATAGTTTATATTCAGAGCACTCTTTTTTTCTTGTTAAGTCTATGTTCTCTTTTTTATTGAAACTCTAGTACTGGACAATTACATGTTGTTTGGACAATTGTAGTTCTAGACAGTTACAACTGAGAGTCAATTATAGCTATTCATTTAGGTCTGCGTCTCTTGTGTAATTATTATATTTACAAAGTGTTTGCAGAGGTGGAGCATTGTAACCAATTACATATATGATATTGTGCGCTTGAATGTAATAATGAGACATTTATCTGAGTCTACAGATCAATTAGTGACAGTATTTTTGAGTTTTAAACAGTCTGATCCACAAGCGTGTGCTGTATGTTTTATTTAAACTCCCTCTATAGTCAATACTTCACTAAAAATTACTTCGTGCCTTAATTGCCTCATTCCTCATATATGCCCCATTCATTGCATTTCAATGCAACCCATGCCTCATTTAATATACATGGTTCAATGAATATGCAAATTAGCCCTGCCTCCATTCACTCACACCAGCCAGAGATCCACTCGTTGACGATCACATGATGACTTGATTGGTTACAAGGTAGTTTGTGATGTCAGAAACACCAGCGATTTCAACCCGTGTTTTTGAGACTGCGTGAGCTTAGAATTATAAGGTTCTATCTCCACTTTTGGTCGAAATTGAGTTTTTGACATAATCTGATCCATTAGGTGTTTCTTAATGCCTGTGTGGTGGTATTTTTGTAAAAGATTAATAAATAAAGCTATAATAGAAGATTATACTACATAACAGTTTTGCCAGCTGGGATGTAAAAACTTTGATGCTCAATATCTCAGAACTACTTTAAACTGCAAAGCGCACGACTGCCTTTGGTTCACTGCAGTTTTAGGGAGAAAATACTCAGCAATGGTGTTGCCTTTGTGTTCAATTTGTACATGGTTTGTCTGAAAGCATATTAAAAACGCCTCATAGACATATAAACAACACTTTTCTGGATTTTCACCACAGGGGGACTTTAACCCTCTGGCTCTGTTTGGTAATTAAATTGCACATTTTGATATTTTTTTTTTAACTTGTTGACTTTACTTGCTATGTGAACACACACACATTTATATACTTTATTTGATTCAGCATTACAAGTCATATTTCAGTTGGAATTAAATTTTTGTAATAATCCAACAGATTAAAGCAAATCAGCATATTGTTATGGATTAAACTTTCCGTTTCAGAAATCCCCCCAATGCAAAGTCCACGGACCGCCAGCTTGTGTACATGACCTAGACTACCAAACACTAGAAGCTGACATTTGTACCCAAGGTTCTCAGTGGTCGATATCAATGACTGATATTTTAGAATCTTTGAGCAGTAAGAGTCATCCATAAACAGATCAAATGCACACAACATCTCAAATAGTGTAACTTTTTTGCCATTCTGAGAGATGTTAACAATATCGGGTGTATAGCAGTTCCTAAATGGGAGGAGGGAAACCACAGTCATAAGTTGTATTTTGAAGGAAGAACCTGCAGACGTGCTTTGACACCGAAAGTGAGGATCTTCTCACTGATGGTGGCATTGCTGTAGATGGTGTGTGATCTAGCGGTGGGCAGTTTGCCAACTTTCCCTGGAGTTTCAGACTGGACCAAGACTCCATATTTTGGGCTCTATGAATAAATATGAGAGTCTGCCTTGATGTTCTAGGCTGGAGCAGGTGAACAGTGTTGTTATGGTGTAGCCTGGCTTCCACGATGACAGATGGGTTCTCTACGACTTCCAGCATAGGTCGTTTAAGTCTGGCCAGTCTTAAACCAGACACTACCTGGTAGATTGTGTTGGTCATTATGGAAATTATCTGGCTGCGTCTGTTCTTTAATTTGGACGTCATCAGTAGATCACACACAGAACTTTCCACTCCCATCTGTGCTTTTTTGTAATTGCACTCTCATGCTATGTTACTTCCAAATATTATTGAACTAAAATGCAGTACATTAATTTAAAAAAAAAAAAACTGTTATGCTTATTGTCTTGAGTCTTTTTAAACGACAAACAGTACAAGTGTGTCCCCCCCAACAGAACAAGTTCTATAACTGAAGTGAAAAAAAAAACAAAAAACTTTTGGAATTTGCTAAATGTTGTCTGCATATACACCACAAGTCAGCGATGTGACAAAACCGCAACTTCCTCATAAATCAAGGCACAGACAGTGTAAATAAGAGTTCATTCTGCAGTGTGGACAGCTTCATTTATTGTAGGAGTGTTTGTGAGGGTTCAGGCAGTGAACTCTTTCTGAACTGCTGCTAGCTATCGTGTGAAACTGTGAACGGCTTCAGTAATGTTTATGGGATGCGACCATTACTCACAGTCTGCATAATTTATTCAGCATTAACAGTTTTCCTTGTCAAGCTGCTGAAAGTCTTAATGTGAATTGTCTTGATTGAATGTTTCGCTACATTATAGAGCTACATACTGTACATTATAAATTCCATTGATTTAAATAGGCTAATTGTTAATACAGTATCAATGGAAGTAACATTTGTGATTTTTGCCATAATCATGCTGCCCTAGTTTTTTTGTGTTGGTCAGACTTCAATTGACTGTTTATCTTGTATTTATGTTTAAAGTCATTGCATTATATAGAAGTATATCAAAGCAAGTGACATTTATTTGAAAGAAAGCACACTTTTGGTTTTCAGGGTGCATTGTGGGACTTTTTTTGTGAGCAAACGTTTCAGTGCACTGGCAGGATTTCACGTTTGTGGCCCCTGACCAGTGCCCTGACTTCAGCACTAGGGAGCTAATTGAGACGCATCCATAGGTACTGTTCAAAATGAATGAAAAAACTCTGGTTAGTGGGTCATGTTAGTTAATGTGATGAACTACACCTGTGGTTTCTCCTGTGTAACTTGAGGAGCCAATGGCTCCAAATGCCAAAACCATTCAAAAAGTCAAGCTATTCTAAGAAATAATGAAATATTATTTGTTTGCAGATGCAATTTAATTAATCTAATGCATTCATTATTTAAGTGTGGCTTAGACTGTATAGCTTAAACTAAAAATGAATGCTATAGGCTGTGGTACCAAATAAGTATTCTTAAGGAGAAGCAGATCCGGAAAAAATATGTCCTTGACATCCTCGCCCAAGGTTGTCTTGATAAATTGTCTGGATTCTTGGGCATTGACGTTAGTGGCAGGGCTCATACTCATGTGTCGTGCTCAATGAATGTTTCAACACCTTTGGTAGGAGGTGCTTGAGCTCTGCTTATTAAACATGGTTGTTTTACCTCAGCCAATCAGGTGTCTTCACAAACCCCCACTGTGAATCTCACTGCCCTACTTTTGAGAAACTGTGAAAATTGACTCTTTCGCTAGCTTCCCTTTCCCCTGCTCTTCATAATAATATTTCTCCACTCTCTGTCTCTCATTAATGGCTTCTCACACTGCCTCATTTTCCACAATCTCTCTTTCTCGTCTTCCAATTCTGCCTGTTAAAATAAAGTCTTGTAGTCTTGCAGGTGATAAAATATCATAATCTTGAGCTACATATTTTATATACCACATACAAATCACATTATAAACTTATGATAATAATAATATACAATTAATACAATGACTAAGTAAAGTTATATTACTATACAAAATAGTTTACAATAAGGTTCCATTTCTTATTTATCCCTCAGACGGTCTTCGGTCCGACCGGAACCGGAAAATTTTCTGTTTTGAATTTCTAAAAATCACAGCTTCATCGGAATATTATGAAACTTGGTGACTTTTATGGCATTAGGTATGTGAATACAAAAAAAAAATGAGGTCATGATCCGAGCGTGCTAAGTGGTCGTAAAAAAAAAAAATACTAATAAAAAATGGTCACACTTGTGGTCTTCGGTCAAAAATGACCGATTTTTTACATTTTTTTAATAAGAAATCGTTTTTGAGATTGTTTCAACTATATATTCAAATCCACCAAAAAAAAAAAAATGTGTTCATAAACAGCTGGGGAATTCAAATGCCTCTCCATAGAGAGCTGTACGTGGCATCTAGTGGTTATACCATGATTCTATGCTTTTTCTCTATACTGTAACCAGATGGTGCTAATTATCTTCAAAAATATATATATATATACTGTATATATATTTTTCTGAAGGCCTAGACTCTATATTAAACTAAAATACTGCATTAATAATTTTTTTTAATTATATATATATTTTTTTTCCCATGGCAAAAATAGACCATAAATATTGCATAAATATTAATAAATTCAATCAAATTGTCTCAAAATACTAAATTAAAAAGAATAAATTTTATAGAACAAAAATAAATTGCATTGGTTTTACTGGGATGGAGAAAATTTCATTTTTAGGTGTCCGGTCACTTCTGACATCCGAAACGAAGACCATCTGAGGGTTAATTTCAACATTCACTAATACATTATTAAAATCAAATGTTGCATCTGTTATTATTATCATTGAAAATGAGCAATGAACAGTTGTATTTTTAACTAACATTAACAAAGATGAATAAATTATATAACAACTGTAACACTAAATTATGCATAATTACAAGTAACTAACCCTAAACCAAACCCTAACCGTAATAAGTACATGTAATTAATTAATATTACACAGTACTTATTTGTGTAAGTACAATATATCTACATCACCTTAAAATAAAGTGTAACATCATATTATTATGAAAAAACGTATTCGCTTTATTATATTATTATTGAAAAAATACGAAATTGTAGAAAGTCTGTCTGACTGTCTACATTCGTGATTGTGTCCCTGAGTTATTTAAATTATGATTACAGCCCAGCTATTTTATTTAAACAGTTTCTAGGGTTATCTTTAGTTAACTTTACATAATTTATTATTTCATATCTGTCTGTGTTTTGAATAATTTGTTGTCTATCACGTTTCTGATTATGATCTGGTCCCTTTACTAGCCTACGCCTGTAAATTGTAATTAACCTGGAGGTCATCTCTGTGGACACACTCTGAGGAAGCATTAGTGTGTCAACATTTGTAACGCCATTTTAAAATCCTTTACTGAAAGGCCATTTAAATAAAGGTGTTTTTTTTTTAATTAAACACAAGACGTGATATAGTTTAAATAATACAGAAAATTGAAAACCAACCTGCTTCTGATCCTCCTTTGTTGCAAGTCAATTCCATCTGAAACATAAAAGACTCTTGCAATGTCACAAGATATAAATCAGAATGTTAATTGCCCTATTAAGAGCAAACGAAAGAGCCTCCAGTCATTTTTTCACTCTAGGGGGTGGGAGATGATAATTCATATGTGTTAAAAAACCTGGCGAAACACAAAGGCTAATTAATCACTATGCATCTTCAATAGCAGCCATAAAGACATTTTGGATGGATGGGCTAGCATGGTTGTATGTTTTCCAGATTCTTTTTTTGTTATCAATCAGTGTTTTATTCAGCCGTCCTCATCAGAGGCTCAAGTCTTGGCAGCCCTGAGCCATTCTTTCCTCCTGTAGAGGTAATCATGATTCTATTTTCATCAAGCTATAAACCATGAGCCCAGGCATTCTCTGACTGCTCAGACTCCTGATCAGTTCATCCGTGCCAATGTCAGAGTATCGAGCCAGGAGAACGGGAGTCCTGACTCAAAATGATATTTCACCTGGGTCTAATGATAATTGATTTCCTGTCTTCCTTTGTGAGGTCTGCACAGTATAATACACCTCTAATTATCCACTGTTGAAAGCCTCATAACTCGAATCTACTTCAGTGATGCTCTGACGGCATGTCTCAATGCATTGCATTCACACAAAGTGCTTGTTTCTCAGTATTGCATCATTTCTTTTCCTGTTGTTTTGACCTATAGTACCATAGGGTAAGGCTAAACAATCATTTCCTAGCTTTTTTTTTTGTGTTGCTTCTATATTATATATGCTATTTATTTATTTATCTCTTTGTCTATGTTCGATATGAGGAATGATTTGAATGATTTGCGCTTTCTCATAAAGAGGCTTTTGTTTGTTTTCAAATTTTGAGTTCATGCACTATGGAGTATCTGTGTGTTTGGAAAGTTTTACGGAATTTATTCAATTACACAATTTTACAGAAATTATCAAAACAAGATTAAACTTCAAAAACATAAAATATCAATTTTTTTCTGGTTGTGAGGGGAAACCTATTTAATGCATTTAAATGTGGTACAACATGGATCCCTAAAGAAATGGATTTATGAGTGAGAGAGAGAGAGAGAGAGAGAGAGAGAGAGAGAGAGAGAGAGAGAGAGAGAGAGAGAGAGAGAGAGAGAGAGAGAGAGAGAGAGAGAGTTCAGTGAGTGAGTGAAAATGAGAGTTCAGTGAGTGAGAAAGAGAGAGTTCAGTGAGTGAGTGAGAGTTGAGTGAGTGAGTTAGTTAGTTGAGTGAGTTAGTGATATAAGTGAGTGAGTTGAGTTGAGTGAGTGATATGAGTGAGTGAGTGAGTGAGTGATTGATATAAATGAGTGAGTGAGTGTGTGAGTGAGGGAGTGAGTGAGTGAAAATGAGAGTTCAGTGAGTGAGAGAGAGAAAGAGTTCAGTGAGTGAGTGAGTGAGAGTTCAGTGAGTGAGAAAGAGAGAGAGTTCAGTGAGTGAGTGAGTGAGTGAGTGAGTGAGAGTTCAGTGAGTGAGTGTGAGTGAGTGAGTGTGTGAGTTAGTTTGTTGAGCGAGTTAGTGATATAAGTGAGTGAGTGAGTGAGTGATATAAGTGAGTGAGTGAGTGAGTGAGAGATAGTCCAGTGAGTGAGTGAGTGATATACGTGAGTGAATGAGTGAGAGAGAGTTCTGTGAGTGAGTGAGAGATATAAGTGAGTGAGTTAGTTAGTGATATAATTGAGTGAGTGAGTTGAGTTGAGTTGAGTGAGTGTGAGAGAGAGAGTCCAGTGAGTGTGTGAGTGAGTTCAGTGAATGGTGTTACAAAAGAAGTCCAGATCTCACTCAGAGACACAAACACCATGCAGTTCACGTATGAAGAGCAGGTCCTGCAGCACATCACTAGCTACAGTTGTCTGGGCATCAAAATCTGTGCTTCGGGATGCTTCGGTCTGGTGGTCAACACACTAAGCGAGAAGGCTCTGAGGGCTTTTTATGCTATAAAGTCTCGATGCAAATTGTAGAAAAAAACTATTGGAATTTGACAAAAACATTTTAGGGGTTCACAGTAGCATGTCAAGGGCTGAATTAGGCTTGTACCCGCTAAATATTGAGATCCAGAAGAGATGTGTTCAGTTCTGGCATCACCCCCATCAGTCCGATCCAGATTCACTCCAATATAAAGCCCCCCTCGCCAATGAAAACTCAGAATATCATCCTCTAAACACACTTGCTCTTCAACTCATCCATCAAACTCAACTCCCCGTTGACTACAGCTACAACCCCAAAACTATTATAAAGAAATCGACACAAATCTAAAAGACACTCATGATGAATCATTAAAAGCATATTTTAACCAATGTTGACCAAACTCCATGTTATAATCTACCCTAAAAAGAACCACTAAATTGGCCAATTATCTATTAATTAAACAATTTAAAGAAAGACAAATCCTCTCCAAATACAGATTAACCCTTGTGCATTGTTCAAATTCACTACCCTTTCGTTATGTTCGTGGCTGAAAAAAGCCACTACTTTAAACTGCTGTAAAAATGTATCAGATAAATATTTTTTTCAATTTTTTTTGCATACATCTATTAACAGACCTCAGTCCTGATCAAAACTACTAAATTTTTTTAAAAAATTCAGGATTTTAACTCTTAAATTGCCAAATTCATAAATGATGTCACTGATTTGGGGGGGGAAAAAAACACAAAATGACTTATTTTCAATATAAAATATGATTGTGGACTGGATTTTTTTTTACCTTTTATCACAGTCTTGGACATGTCAAAGATTAGAAACAACATTGGTTTTGATGCTTTGTTAGTTTTTGTGTAGCATCAGATTTTAACTTTTTCTCCCTCATTTACTGTTCGTGGCTGTTTTTGCCCCATTGACTTCCATTATAACCACATTTTTTGATTGCAAAGCCATGACACCATAAAATCATGCATTTTTGATTGTTGATGGTTTTCCCTGTTGGGAAGAGGTAAAATTTGTAATTTTTACTGTTGATAACCAGGTGGAACCATTAACCCTTTAGACAGGCCTGTGCAAAAAAAAAGCTTAGTTTCTGGCTTTTACATGCAGTTATATGGAGTATAATAGCATATTACAGTGTGTATATGTGTGTGTGGGTGTGCGTGAGTGTGTGAGAGAGTGTGAGAACTCACCTTGATGCGTCTGAGAAAATAAAAATATACACTTCAGCTCTCAAAACTACATGGAGTAAACAAAAACAAAGTAAGTGTATTTATGCATCTGCTGCCTTTTGATGGTGAGAAATGCAGACTAAACAAAAACAAAGCAAGTGGATATAAACGCTTGTCATTTGATGGTGAGAAGAGCAGCAAGCAACATGAGAGAGGGCTTGACTTGTAGTGAAGTTTTAGAGATGATTATGCAGTCTGACCCCTCCAGCGAGCTGCAGGAGGTATTGTCTTCTCACTCTGACCGCAGACTCAGGACAGTCAGATCCTGGTGTGGATGTGGCACCCTCATCATCATCTCAAGCTTCCACTGAAGGCGAGGAGGATTCAGATGATCCTGGATCTGGATGGACTGGGAGAATCTTGAGAGGGACATGGTGGCTCTGAAAATCACATGACCACTGCGATCATCCCACAGGCAACGTGTGGACTCCCCTCTGGATCTGTAGACGCTGGCCAAAATCAGTAGCCCCATGCACAGAGATCTGTGGAGTCCACAGATCCAGGATCCTCTGAATCCTCCTCGCCTTCAGTGGAGCTCTAGCTTCCACTGAAAGCAGGAGGATTCTGTGGATCCTGGATCTGGGTGGATTGGAAGAAATTGTGAAGTATGGTTTTCCACCAATGCGGAGACAATTCCCTTTCTTCAGCCTGCAAGAGGCGTGAGTCGAGGGCCGACACGCAATGCTATCGCAATGGTTCAGAACATGGATTCTGTGTTCAATCTGTTTTTTACGGAGGAGACGACTGACCTCATTGTCAGCATGACCAACCTCCATGGGCACCGCACAATGAGAAACTGGACTGGGGTGGACTCCACAGATCTCTGTGCCAACATGGGGCTACTGATTTTGGCCAGCGTCTACAGATCCAGAGGGGAGTCCACACGTTGCCTGTGGGATGATCGCAGTGGTCATGTGATTTTCAGAGCCACCATGTCCCTCTCAAGATTCTCCCAGTCCATCCAGATCCAGGATCATCTGAATCCTCCTCGCCTTCAGTGGAAGCTTGAGATGATGATGAGGGTGCCACATCCAAACCAGGATCTTACTGTCCTGAGTCTGCGGTCAGAGTGAGAAGACAATACCTCCTGCAGCTCGCTGGAGGGGTCAGACTGCATAATCATCTCTAAAACTTCACTACAAGTCAAGCCCTCTCTCATGTTGCTTGCTGCTCTTCTCACCATCAAATGACAAGCGTTTATATCCACTTGCTTTGTTTTTGTTTAGTCTGCATTTCTCACCATCAAAAGGCAGCAGATGCATAAATACACTTACTTTGTTTTTGTTTACTCCATGTAGTTTTGAGAGCTGAAGTGTATATTTTTATTTTCTCAGACGCATCAAGGTGAGTTCTCACACTCTCTCACACACTCACGCACACCCACACACACATATACACACTGTAATATGCTATTATACTCCATATAACTGCATGTAAAAGCCAGAAACTAAGCTTTTTTTTTTGCACAGGCCTGTCTAAAGGGTTAATGGTTCCACCTGGTTATCAACAGTAAAAATTACAAATTTTACCTCTTCCCAACAGGGAAAACCATCAACAATCAAAAATGCATGATTTTATGGTGTCATGGCTTTGCAATCAAAAAATGTGGTTATAATGGAAGTCAATGGGGCAAAAACAGCCACGAACAGTAAATGAGGGAGAAAAAGTTAAAATCTGATGCTACACAAAAACTAACAATGCATCAAAACCAATGTTGTTTCTAATCTTTGACATGTCCAAGACTGTGATAAAAGGTGAAAAAAAATCCAGTCCACAATCATATTTTATATTGAAAATAAGTCATTTTCTGTGTTTTTTTTCCCAAATCAGTGACATCATTTATGAATTTGGCAATTAAAGAGTTAAAATCCTGAATTTTTTTTAAACATTTAGTAGTTTTGATCAGGACTGAGGTCGGTTAATAGATTTATGCAAAAAAATTTGAAAAAAATATTTATCTGATACATTTTTACAGCAGTTTAAAGTAGTGGCTTTTTTCAGCCACGAACATAACGAAAGGGTAGTGAATTTGCCCAGAGTGTACTGTTGAGTTTTTGAAAAATTTCAAAGCATTTTCCCAAAATATGTGTCAAAATAAGATTTGTCACCAAAAATCATTCCATTTGCTGAAACAAAGAAAAAGTTACGGCCAAATTAAGACTAAAAAATACCCCTTAGTGGCTGAAAAAAGCCACAACAGCACATAAGGGTTAAGACCATGATCTAGAAATAGAGAGAGGAAGACATAGACACATTGGACACAGAGAGAGAGCAGAGAATCTGACACTGTGATCTTTCTACTCATCTGTACTAAATATATCAATGTAAGAGAAACTTTTCTGCCCACATTTGAAAAAAATTAATTCCATCATTGATTGATGAATGATACTGAGAAAATGCCATTCATACTTGGAGAAGATGATAACACAGCTGCACTAGCTGCTACAGTAATGTGTTAGCCATCCACAATGTCAGAGACAGTTGACAACACTCTAGAGAAACCCGCTTTATTTATTCATTTATTAAGATGGATTGTATTTATTTATTTGCTACATATGACATGATCTATACATATATGTTTTGTCTGTTTGTTTGTTTGTTTGTTTCATATACAATATGTTAATGCGTTGGCAAAATTGTGAATGAGTGAGAGAGAAAGTTCAGTGAATGAGTGAGTGAGTGAGTGAGTGAGGAGTGAGGATTTGACTTGGCTTTTAATTATTGTTCCAAAAGACATAAACCTTGTACAGTGTTCTAGGTATTGGTTATTAGAGGAGAAAATGCGAAAAAACCCAAAAGTGCAAAACAAATTACAGCAAATTACCAAAACAATGGCATATCAAAAAACCAAATTTTATATAAGATTGGAAAGGAAGCTATGGTTTGAATGCTAATTGGCATCTGGCTTTTCAGACTGCAAACTGAACAGCTCTGTACGTTATGCTATGTTACGTGTGACACACACATTGTGTAGGAGGAGGAATTATTTCTGTGTGTAACTCTTTTGTCATCATTCATCCCTCGCTGTACATAAATTAGGGATCATATCCCTCGCTGACTTACATGCGCTGTAACAGTTGATCAAAAACACACAATAGGTACCATGCTTCACTTCCTCCTCAGATCCTTCCTAATCACCAGCGTTAGCAAGCAGTGGGTAACATATTAAAGTCAATCTCTTTTTGGCGTTTGGTTAATTGAGTCTTTCATGTATTGAATTATGGATGATTCTCCTGAGCAGGTTTGATTATCAGCCCCTCTAGAAGCTCAAATTGCTCATTGTGTTAAATCACAAGCAACAACCCTCTCAGCATCAGATCTAGTCACAAGCAGTGCGGTACTCTAATTACTGTTTACTGACAAACGTCACAGTTCAACTCCTGTACCTGATCGATTACCTGTTCAACACACAAAAAGATATCTTAGTATGTTCAGAGTACTAGTCACTGCATACTGTGCAGTGTATACTAAATACTGCTTATTGCTCAAAAGTTTGGGAGAGGTAAAGTCTATTCTGCTCACTAAAGCTGCATATATTTTATAAATACAAAAAAAAACTTGATTTAAAATAACTGTTTTTATTTTAATATATTATAAAATCTAATTTTATTCCTGTGATCAAAGCTGAATTTATCATCATTACTCCATTTTCAGTCACACGATCCTTCAGAAATCATTCGAATATGATGATTGCAGATGCAAACCGATCCCTACATTTTAAATGATGTGTATTATTAAAAATAATATGCAAAAATAAACATTTCTACATTCAACACTAATATGCTACATTATTGTCACATAACCTATACATCTGACACAATACCTTTTTACATGCATGTTTAATTCTGTGTGTGGCATCCAGTTGTAGGTTTAAAAAATACAATTAATTTGCATTTCAAGTCCAGTTTAGTATAAAAATGTCTTTATTTTTGACAGTAAATTAAAATGAGTTAGAAATAAGAAAAAAAAAATAGGTGATGGTACTTTTTGTGGTTGTATACTGAATAATTGGTTTAATTTAGTCATAATTATAGGTCTTACCATATATATCTTGTCACAATATATCGCAATACAAAAATGCAACTGGTCCCACTTTTGAGTACACTTGTGCCCAAGAGCATAAACGGTTGTCCATCTTCTGGTATATATATATATATATATATATATATATATATATAACCACAAAAAAAAAAAACAAAAAAAAAACGTTCACTGTGGTGAATTATATGTTCTTTCATTGGGCACTATTAGACACTAATGTGGGTGGATTAGTCCACCATACCTCTCTCCCCTCGGGCTGGACACGGCCCACAGCTTCACCTCCACTAATCAGAACCTCTCATCATCACGGGCACGGCAGTGTAGTTTCCAGGGAACTGGGTCAAACTGGCTCCGCTCCAACATTCACCACTCCCGGGTCTCCTTAGAAGCACTGCTGACTGGGCTCAAGCTTAAATCTATAGAAAAATAAATGCAGACCGATCGTTTACTCAGATGCCAAAACCCTGCCAAGCATATTCATCATTTCCCCATGCCTTTTTACCCTAAATACCTATATACTAAGAACAGATTTTTTCTTTGTTAATCTGTAATCAAAATCTGACTCTTATTATTCCTGGTTGTATTGTTCAAAATTCATTGAGGCATGTCAATCAAAAGAAAATGTAATATTTTGGTTCCGTTCTGGGTTAACTTTCTTTCCTGAGGTCACTTTTTGTTAGGTTACCTTTATTTTATTTTATTTTTATTTTAATATTATTGTTACTCCAATTGTTATTTTTATGTAATGGGTCAGATTACAATTTCTTGTGTATTAGTCATATTTATAATAATTATTATATAATAAAATGTAATAAAAGCAAAAAAGAAAAAACTTAATAGAAAGTAAATATTTTACAGGTAGTACCATACACGTTTCAAATTTTATTTTTATTTTTGGGGTCAGATTGTTATCCAGCAAGGATACATTAAATTGATAAAAAAATAAAGACTTAAAATGTTACAAAAGTGTTATTTTCAAATACATTTTTTTTTTTTACTTCCTATTAATCAAAGAATCCTTAGATTTGTTTTCTTCCATTTCTTATTATTATCAACAACATTGATGCTAATGATAAAATATGTTTCTTGAGCAGTAAATAGAGTGATATCTGAAGGATCATGTGGCACTGAAGACTGGAGTAATGATGCTGAAAGTTCAGCTTTGCATCACATGAATAAACTAAACTATATCGTACACTATTTTGAAAAGCATTTTAAAATACAAAGAATACTTTTTTATATAATAATAATTTAATAATTTATAATATAATAATAATTTATAATATCATTTTTTTTTTCTGTTTATATATATATATATATATATGAATGAATCTTCATTCCATGATGTTTTCCGGCGGTGTTTCAGGAGAGCAATAGTCCAGTTCACTACAGTGGGTGTCCCATTCCAGACTGGCGTCAGGTCTAAATGCAATTATGCAGTGTACATCAGTGGTTTTCAATCCTGTTTTTTTTTTTTCATGTCTCTCTTTTCTGAGACACTCAGTTCAGTTCATGAAGCTCTCTCGTTCACTGCGCAGTCCACTTACGGTCGAATGGAACGCATCTCAAATGAGCTGATGATCTAAATCAGGTGTGTTAAGGGGGAAACACAAAATGTGCAGAGTGTTGCACAAGATTAACTTGGCCTGCATGTTTATTCTCAATAAAAATGATGTTTCACTGAGACTTGCGTTGTTTTACTTTGACGTTAATGGGTGACTGCAAATCAAATGTAATGTATGTTTAGAAATAAGCAAAGGTTAAATTTGGACCTTTCTGCCAAGGAAAAATCTGGCAAATTCTGATCTGAAACAGGGTCAGACCATGAGGAATATATATATATCACTGTTTGTTGTACTATATGTCCAAGAGCTGTAGGGATTTAGCTTCCTGGAATAAATGAATCATCTAAATGAAGGGAGTTTTGGCAGAGTGAGGATAATTGCCTGTTCCCACACATTAATCTACACTTAATCTAGGCTAATCTCAAGCCAGAGGCCTTTATACTGGAGCTGCTCACATGATTCACAAATCTCTTGTACATACATTAAATAAAGGACTGAGAGATAGGATCCAGTTGGAGCCTATAGAAAAATTATTAGTTGGATTGCATAGATGGAATAGAATAATAGAGATTTGTTTACATCTTTAAACCTATAAGTATGAGCTATTATAGTTGATGCATACCTTAGTAAATGTCACATGCCTGTCCTGTATTGTGTTGCACATGGGTGTTTTGTCATTTTAGGCCATGTGCTCTCGTCATTGTCTGATCCCTCCCCCTCGTTACCTGATTAGCGTTTGAGTTCTCCCACCTTTCCCCTCTTGATTTGTTCCCTTTTTAAGTCTCCTCTTGTTTGCAGTCTTTGTCGGATCGTTGTCTTGTCTAATGTCTCCCGTTACCTGTGATGTTACATGTTCAGGTTTTGTTGCGTTTCATTTGTATTCTTAGTGTTTTTCGCCCCTTGTGGGTTTTTGCTTTGTGTTTGTTTTGTTTTTGTAATAAATTATAATTTTTCTGCACTTGAGTCCTCACTCCCCTTTTTTGTAACCGCGCCGTGACAAGTGAACTAACACAGTCTCATCCCAAAAAGTCATATAACTGACGTTTTGGGACGTCTTTTGACCATATGTCAATATCCGCCTTTTTAGGGCCCCTTAAACGTCGGTAGATGGCGATCCCGGGCCGTCATACAACTGACGCTTTACCTTTAACATCAGTTAGGTGACGGGTTAGGGTTTAGGGTTAGGTTTAGGTCTGGGGTATAGAGTTAGGATCCCATAACCTCATCTACCGACGTTTAAGGGGGCCCTAAAAAGGCGAATATTGACGTATGGTCAAAAGACGTCCCAAAACGTCAGTTATATGACGTCTTGGGATGAGACCGGGTTGAGTAAACCTGTAACTGTTATAAAACAATCTGTCAATTAAACTTATATGTTTTTTAAATGGATTTTTCGCTTTGCTGAATATGATCACATTAACTAGCTACAAGCAAAATGCTTCCTTGTCTTTCTTAATTTCATGTATCCCTTCCTATTATGATCCCTCTGTGTTCCACTCATCTCATCAAGCCGTTTTCACAGAGATCCCATTTAAATCTTGCCTTTGATCTGCAGGTCCTTCACTCTGTTTTTATGTGATCTCTTAAGACCCCTTTATTTAAAAAAAAAAATCTATACTGATCTCTATTTGAATTCTGTGTGTTTATCTTAAATATCCCTTTAAGAATTTAAATGGATATTCACCCAAAAATGTAAATTTGTAAAAGTCATCATTTACTCACCCACATGTTGGTCCACACCTGTATGACTTGATTTCTTTTGTGGAACACAAAAGAAAATTATTTGTAAAGTGTCTTTTTTTTTTCATTCCATACAATAAAAGTCATTGGGTCTACTAGAAAAGGTTTTCATGTTTGAATATTTTTTTCCCCCCATAAATTCATATATTTAATATTGGTTAGGGTTAGGATTAGGTTAGCATAGAACTACGGTAGTTCTAGCATAGAACTACGGTTTCGGGAAACACAGACTTGTTGAACTATTCTGATAACGACGGAACTTGTGAATATACGCCTTATTCACGGCAGCGCCATCTTTGATTTTTAATGAGAATGAAGGCGAGGCTGTGAGGGATAGACTTGCATCTCTTCAATGGGCTGTACTGTTATTCAATGTGTTTTCAGATTATTCTGCTAATGAAAGAAATGTCAGTTGACAAAAAACTCCCGACAATGTAAGCTGTGGAAATTTGTAAGTAATCTAGCAGCTTTATTCAGCTTTTTACAGCGGATACCATTGGAAACACGGTAAGTCTATCCCTCACAGCCTCACTTTCATACCTGTCATGGCGCTGCTCTGAATAAGGTCTATAGTTGGCTAATGATGCTTTTGGGAAACACACCGCCGTCTAGTTCCTGTCTCTATGAAGCCCCTCCTTCTGAAAACGGAATGTGCTCCGATTGGTCGGCTGGATCAGTGTGTTGCGATTGGTCAACCTCTTTGAACGTGTTTGGGTAATGTCAAAACCCCTTGCCATGACCGTGATTTTCAACACACGAGTAACGCAAGTCAACCAGGCCTCTCCCCTTTATTTTGCGTGTGTCTTGGGGAGGAATTATTTAAATGAAGAATATTGTGACGTGCACGTTCTCTGAAGAAAACTCAAGACTACAATAGAGGAGTTTCGGGGAGTTCAGAAACAGTGTGCACTGATACAGAGAATAACTCCTTTGGAGTGGCTCTGTGTTTTGCAACTTTGCAGACACACTAAAGTTAGTTGAAAATGTCAAAAAGCATTATAGGCCTTCTTTAAATTTAACAGGCACAATATGTGAGTCCATCATATAATGAACACATCTGTAATGTGTCTCTGTTTGCTTTGAGTTTGAGCATTGCCAGATCCTTGCAAATATTGAGATGTGCCCCCTGCTTCTGCAGATATATGACGTGTGCTCGATATTTATGGGATCGCTCTCCCTTTCTCTTGCCCCTCTCATTCCTAGCGGGTAAACGTCTGTGAGCCCTGTGCTTTACTTTTCCGCCCCCCTCTCACTTCAGCTGCTATCTGTCTGCTCCACAGACACAGGAGAAATGTGTGCCGTTGAAAAGTCTTTAAACCTGTTAGAAGCAAAACATATGGGTGGGATGATAATAACATCTGTACAAGTGAAGTTAATTTAATTCTCAAAATAAATGTAAAATATAAGTTTTTCTAACATACAGTTACTGCTACCATTTCATCCAGTGTTGCGGTTCACCCTGTTTGTCTTTTGTATTTGTAGTTTTGAATTTATTATATAGTACTGTTTTTTTTTTATATTTATTGTTTATGTTATATATTTTACATTCTAGCGAGGTCGTGTCAAAGTATATTTAGATTAGAATTAACTCTAAAAAAATCAGTGAAAACAGTAATTTTGTGAAATATTTTTTACAATTTTAAAATATTTGAATATCTTTAATATCTTTTTGAATTTTAAAAAAATGTAATTTATTTCTGTGATGCAAAGCTGAATTTTCTCCAGTCTTCAGTGTCACATGATCAGAAATCATTCTAATATGATGATTTGATGCTCAAGAAACGTTTATTATTATAATCAATGTTGAAAACAGTTGTGCTGCTTAATATCTCTGTGGAAACCGTGATACATTTTTCAGGATTGTTGGATGAATAGAAAGTTCAACATTAATTTGAAATATAAATCTTTTGGAACATAATAAAGGTCTTTACTGACACTTTTGATCAAATTAATGCATCCTTGCTGAGTAAAAGTATTCATTTATATAAAATATAAAAATCTCACAACCCCAAACTTTTGGACGTGGGATAAAGAGGATTTTAAATAGTAAATTATTATTTTAGTACCATTAATAATAACACTGTTATTAGATTTTTAATAACACTGGAGTTGGATGGTGAGTGTAAAAATGTCCTTTGTGCTTTCATGTGAATAACATGACACTAAGCAGGACATGTAGTTGATGGCCACGCATGTCAGTTAGATTTATATCATCTATATTCTTCATCTTCATTGATATATCTTCTTCATTTCTTTTTTCGTGTCCCCAGACGCCAGGTCCTGCACAGCAGGGGAGTTCCAGTGTCGTAACCGTAAATGTTTAGCGCCGGTCTATGTGTGTGACGGTGACGACGACTGTGGAGACGGCAGCGATGAGGAGAAGTGCTCTCCGCCCACCTGTGGGCCGCACGAGTTTCGCTGCAACAGCTCCGAGTGTGTTCCTCAGCCTTGGACCTGCGACGGAGACCCCGACTGCTCTGACGGGTCTGACGAGTGGGCGGTGCGATGCGGGGCTGGGTCCGGTCGACCGGTTCCTCCACCCGCCCGGAGACTGCAATGCAGTGCTGGAGAGTTTCGTTGCGGCAGTGGGGAGTGTGTGAGACTGACCTGGAGGTGCGACAGGGACCCTGACTGCAAGGACAAGTCGGATGAGGTGGACTGCCGTGAGTGTGCACCATCACTTCTCACTGTACAACATAGTAGCTCCCTTAATTTGACAATAATTTGGCAGTTTGTCAACTTGTGTTTTAGTTGGGATTCATTTTAGCAAATCGATTGGTACAGACAGGGAATTGGTTCATTCAAATATGTAGTTGTGCATCGCAGTTGACGCATTTTTCACCTACTGAACTTGTTGGATGCGGCATTGATATACAAAAAAAAAACAACAAAAAAAACACTTGGCATCACCACCACATTTATGGAAGAATATCAGCAGCAGTTCTCCTTATAAGGGCCACACGACCCCAACAATGTTTCTGAAGGGCACGTCACACTGACATGCTCCGATGGGAATTCAATTTCCTCAGATATTGTAAGGTTTCACCAAAGATGGAAAGCGACAGTTCTAGGCAGATCATTTTTTCTGACTCTCTGCCATTTATTATTAATTCCACCCACACAAAGACAATTCTTATTGTGGAAGCCATTATTGCCACGTGAGTCAAAGCATTTGGTGGGAAGATGGACTTTAATCCAGTTCGAAAGTGATGGAAGGCAGCACACACATTTTCATGCACGTTTGCAGTATGTCAGCCAAGTGTTTGTGCATTTGTGTAGAGTACAGTATGTTTCTGAGCTTACAGTGCATTTAATACATAGAAAGCCCCCTAAAACATCCTAAGGTTAAATGCTGTTCAAGGGTGATGCTCGAGGATGTACAGTAGCAACTACCCAGCACAACCAATTTTTTTACAAATTTGTAAAAAAGGATTTGGCATACAACTACAGAGGAGGCATGTATAGTAGCCTTTGATATTACGCAGTTTGGGTAAATAAAATGTAATTTTTTTATTCAAATAATGGGATATTTGAAAAACCTAAGTTTCTCACGCATCAGGCAAGTGTGATTGAGCTTCTGCTTACCATAAATTGAATCTGTTCATCATACAACATAATTGCGTCTCATCAGAAGGCTTGGATTAAACCACTTGATTCATATGGTTTTCTAAATATCTTTGAAGATGAAATAAGTCTTATGGGTTTAGAAGAATAGCCCTTGAAATAACCCTTCACTAAATTCCATAATTAATGTTTTCAAATAATAATTCAGTTTCTACCGAGACATCAGATATTAGGCTAATAAAATATTTGCTTAGTTATCACTAAAGTTGGCTAACTTGTTGACATGAACCAGGACCTTTGTAGTAACCTTCATAGAAATCAAAAACCAAATATAGTTTATAACCAAATTTATATACATAGTATATAAAACAATGTTTTTTTTTTTTTGCCAAACATATGTTGCATAAACAGTCATTCACATATTTTTTTGATAAACCAATGAATTGTTTTGTTTTTTCTTTTGGATATTTTATTTTTTCTTTGGATTTTATGTATACTGATTTAGCGTTCACAAACCAAAAGGTTGTGATTAATCATAGCAAATGAAGTATGGCATATACAGAAACAGCTGCATCACATTAATTTCTGAGACTTAAACAAGTGAGTTGGACAAGTCACATCTGAAGCCATTTTAAAAAGCTGATACATGTAAATCTGAATTTCTAAATTAATGCATTTCTACTGCCTGGCACTAGTTATTGCACAATTTATTTTCATGCCAGCAATGACTTTGATGTGCATCAGAAATCAGATTTGTCAAAATTCTGTCACATCATCTCCGCATCACATCATTCCCTCAAAGCTTGGAAAATTCACATGTCACATCTCCGCTGTCGTGCTCGTTCCCCAGGCACCTCTGACAGAATAGAGCCTCCACAAGGTGTTCGTTATCTAACATAGCAGAAGAGCGTCTTTGGTAAACAAACAAGATCCCAGGAGTGTAAACCGACCTCAAGATCCCAAGAGTCATTGGAGAGAGACAAGGTGCCCAGGAGAGGCCCTGTTTTTAATTACGAGGCATTTTCATTCTCTGAGGTTGACTTCATGGGCCGGATAAGTTCACAGAGTGCTTGTTTTAAACCTGCCTCCTCTTTCTTCATTCCCACTGTCAAGTAACATCCAGGTCAATTACGATGTCACTTTGCCCAGGCCGGAGGGAAAACGGGCATGCAGAGGTTGCTAGGCAACTTGAGCACATGTCCTTGAGCATCTTGAAGCCCTTGAAACATAGGAAGGGTACATCTACCACAGACGCCTCTATAATCACATTAATCCCTTGTTCTTATGCAGTTTCAGGGGGCTTTACTCTGAACTTCATAATGGACAATATTGTTTGTGTTCTCAGATGTGTTTGCATAATTAAGCCTCTCTAATTCAAAAGCAGCTCTCCAGAAACACTCACTAAAGAGGTACAATTTAGTATTAGATCACGATTATGTTTTTAAAGGTTTTCTTGGACTTTGAAAGTGCCTTTAAACTGTCATGACCACCATGCAAACATTTAAATCAGGCCGGATTTGTCTCAAATCTAACTGCAAACAGCTTCATGTTGCCAATTGAAAATGTTCTGTGGAGTGTTGTGCCTGTGTGTTTGGGCTTCATATAAATGTACTCACACACACACACACACGTTGGGTTTCCATGATTTATGGGGACTTTCTATAGACATAATGATTTAATACTGTACAAAACTGTCTGTATGTTCTATCCCTCAACCAACCCTAACATGACAGTACCAGGAGTCGTTCAGTTGAATCATCTTAACTCCACAACAACTACATTTATCCAACCGTTCAGAAACGTTCAGTTGCATTCTAAAAGTATCTCAACCAGTGTCTGACTCCTGTTCGAACATACAAGGCTGTCTCTTTCTGGCATTTTGGCTGCGTGCGATTCTACAGTTTTGTTGTGGCCAAAGCTCAAGCTGTAAAGGCTCCGCCCTCTTCTGGAAAGGGGTCCGGGAGCAGCAGCTCATTTGCATTTAAAGGGGCACACTTACAATACAATTTTTTTTATTGCTCACCCCCAAATAGGGGGGACACATTCTGGGGAGCGACTTATATTACATCTTGTATTAGGTCCCCTTTAAACCCACTCTTAAAAACAAACCTATCTCAGAAAACTTTCTGAATTTTTTTACATATTCAAAAACATAAAGTATTTAGTATGATTTTTAAGCTGTTTTCCATTTTTGGGGACCAAAAATGTCCCCCAGAAGATCAAACATTTCTGGTGTTACTATCCTTGAGGGCAAATGTCCCCATTCCTGAATCACTGGTTGATATATCAATATACTGTAGATGTGTAAGAATTAGTGAACTATCAGTATTTTGTGAAAAGACTTTAAATGATGATTCTGGAGGTTTTCAGAGGGAGAAGTGTGACTATGATGTGACATGCATGTACTTTAAAGAGCACCTATTATGGCATTTAAAATGTTCCTAATATTGTTCTGGGAGTCCCCAACAACAGTTTTACATGAATGCAATGACAAAAAATATGCATTATAAATATGCATTTATTTTTACCTGATTTGCTCACCGACTCGCAAATGATTCGTACAACGACTCATTTTTCCAAACCACTCCTTTGCGTGACGCTAATCGGATGATTGGTCAGATGACCCAGTCAGTTATTGCTTGTTAGCATAACGCATGATAAACATATTGATAAAGCACTGCAGTACAACAAGACGCTCTATTCTTTATGACAACTCCAATGACAGCGACAAACATTCCACATTTTTATTTAAAAAAAAATGACATTGGGGACCTAGAGACTGCGTTGAGCGTAACTTGATGCCACAAAACCCATAAAAGCAACAATTATTAATAATACTTACAGGTTGTGATTCGGAGGAGGAAGCTGATCCATATACACTGTGGGGGTACTGAGCCCTCCTTCAGGAACAACCGGCTTGCTAATCCACATTTGAATTCGTTTATGTTTTTGAGTGATTCCTCATTAAAATGATGAGAACACAATCGGGCTATACTGTTGTGGTATCGTTGCAAATATGAACTCTAACCACCGATTCTTCACATGCTCAAGTGGCTGAACTGTGTTTGCATTGTAGAACAGAGCATCTTCTCGACATGATGCTATTCAGCTGAAGTATTTGAATGTATTCTAGACTTCAAGTTTACTTCAAGTTTTAACTGGGCGCGGCCAATATGCTCATGTTTCGTATCTACTGCACTACGAAACAGCTAATGACTCGTTTGAAAAACAATTCATTTCATAGACTCAGAGTCGACTCTCACTTTTGAAAGACAATACGGTGCACTTTCAGATATAAATCTTTGCAGGATGTTTTCATTCCCTTAGAGCTATATTCCACACCTCATGAACAGTCATTTTCAAAAATCCATAGTATTAAATATAAAATGGATTGGATGTGTATATAAAATGTTTTATAAATTTTTTATTGAGTCACAGACTACATTTGTATTCATAAGGGTGTTACCAATTATGGAGCTCCAATGCATGTCCCCTAAAGATAAAACCTCATGAAGGTGTGTTTGGAGTCTTTGTGTCAGCGTTTGGCTGATGTTTGTGCTCATCTGCAGCTCTGCTCACATGCCGACCTGATGAGTTCCAGTGCGGAGACGGATCCTGCATCCACGGCATTAAACAATGCAACAAAATACACGACTGCCTGGACAAAAGCGATGAGGCTGGCTGTGTCAATGGTACGTCTTGCTGTGTGTGTCCTTTCCAAAGATTTTTGTGCTGCTTATTCAGCTAGCTGAAATGTTTCCCAGAGTTCAAATTGGTTCCGCCCTTTAATACGACACCCTTCAAAGTTTAATGAGTTCAGACCTGTCTCCCCATAGTAGAAGCGTGTCCTGCTCAAAGAGGGCTGTGTCTAAGCGGTAATACGCTTTCATGTGTGGAAATAAATTGGCCAATCCTTTTGATAATGGCTTTTATTCAGAAGACGTGCAGAGACTTCACCTAAATGACCCATGTCTGTTAAAACGCTAGTCTATATCTGTGCACTGAGGATTTCTGAGTTTTTTGTTATGCTAATGTGAGAAGAAATTAAACAAAATTGAAATCAACTTAACAAATTACCTGCCATCTGTAAGCATCTGTTGTCTTTTTTCCTCCCATCATGCTATAGCCACAAAGTGTGAAGGACCTCTGAAGTTCCTCTGCAGGAATGGGGAATGCATTGATGGCAGCAAGGTGTGTGACAACGTGAAGGACTGCAAGGATCGGTCGGACGAACCCAAGAAGGAGTGCAGTAAGATTTTTTTTTTGTTGTTGTTGTTGACTTGCAGAGCAAAGAATTGTAAAATGAATGTGGATTTGTGGGTTTGGTTCAGATTATTTGGTCTTGAAAGAATTTGATTAAAAATATTTGAGTTCATACTGAAACCTTCATACTGACTTTTGATTGTAGATCTGAGACACTTTTTAAGTTTTACAATCGTTCTTAAGGTTTGTGTGTCAAGTGTTGAGGGCTATATCCAACATTCTAAAATTAATTCCCAGATATCTTTGATCAACGCTTAAAAAGGTCACATATCAAGGTCTAAGTAGATTAGATGGGAAGCAAACAATCAGTTCTCGTAATCAACATGTTGGATGCAGGATAAATGGGCAGGAATAGAGATCAGAATGACTTTGACAAGGGCCAAATTGTTATGGCCAAGCAACTGGGTCAGAGTATCTCTGAAATGGCAAGGCTTTTGTGTTGCTCCCAGTCAGCAGTTGTGAGAAACCAAAAACCAGCGACAGGGTGTTGGGCGCCCAAGGCTCATCGATGCATGAGGGAAACAAAGGTTATCTGGTCAAAGCCAACAGAAGGTCAACCGTGGCAGAAGTCACACAAAATTTTAATGATGTTAATAGGAGTGTGTCCTAACACCCAGTAGCCGCAGACCATGATGCCTATGATTATAACTGTCCACCACCAAAAGTGCCTTCAATGGACATGCAAGTGTTGGAACTGGATTTTAGAGCAGTGGAAGATGAATGCCTGGTCCTATTAGTCCCTTTTTCTTTTACATCACGTGGACGGCCATGTGGACTGTGGAATGACGACAAGCCGGTGGAGGGAGTGTGACGCTCCGGGCAATGTTCTGCTGGGACGGGCCATTCATGTGGACGTAAATTTGACACGTGCCACCTACCTAAACATTGTTGCAGACCAGTTACAGATACAGTTACAGACTTGATAATGGTGTTCCCTGGTGGAAGTGGCCTCTTTTGGAAGGATAATGCAGCCTGACACACTGCACACATTGTTCAGGAATGCTTTGAGGAACTTGATGAAGAGTTCAAGGTGATTCCTCAGATCTCAATCCAACTGAGCATCTGTTAACCAAGAAGTTTGATCAACTAACAAGACTTGAGGGATCTGCTGCTAACTTATTGGTCCCAGATACTACAGGACACCTTCAGGGCTCTTATAGAGTCCTCGGCGAGTCAGTCCTGTTTTGGCAGCAAGCGGAGATCTAACAGCACACTCATGAGTACACACTTACTAATAATACGTCACAATCTGGGCTTGAACAGGTGTGGAGAGTTGAGTGTTCTACCACTTAGCCACAGAGGAAGTAATGTTGGAGGTTTTCCTGGAGTATTGCCTTGAGTGTTTCTTTTGGGTCCAACATTACCTCCTCTTTGCCTGTAGGCAAAGTAGATTTATAGTTTCTTTTAAAAAGGTACTTTGCAAGTTCTTATCAGAAAGAGTTTCTTATCAGTTTCTTATCAGAAAGAGGTATTACTAAGTAGAGACAATAACAGGAGAGAAATAAAATAGCTCCACAAGGGGAGAAAAACAAAATCAAGTAACTAAGAACAGCTTGGGATAGGTTGGATAACTTGGAAGGACTCAGTGGGACACAGCAGGAGACACATAGCTAAGACTCAAAAACCGAGTGAGGAACAAGGGGAAAAACACAGCTGAAATACTCTACGGGAAACCATGGACAGTAAAAGAAATGGACACAGCGATCCCATAGACTATAATGGAGAAAAGTGAATTCAATTAGAAGCACTCACTTCCTGATGGCCAAGCGTACTGCGCAGGCTCAAACTGAGCTTCGCGGTGTAGATGTGACGTGTGAGCAACCTGTCTGACAGTTGTCTTCTAGTAGCTGTGCCAAGAGGAATCTGAATCATTCCCTTTTGAATCTTGAAGAGACGGAGAGCGTGAGTATTAGCTGTCCATTAGCTAGCAGCAACTTTATGACTCTCTATGGGCTTCTCCCTTGACTTTATGCCTCATCCTGTCTATACACAATCTTTAGCCTATACAAAACACGGCTTCTTCGGGGCCATAATGTAAGATACAAGGTAACAGATTCTTTCATACATTGCTAGCCAATGGCTGCCCCCATGGAAGGCACGCTTTCCGGTTGCTGGATTACCCCCTTGGGGGAAACAAGGCACAGGTGACCTGGATAATGCTAAAAAGGACACACAAGGAAGAGAACATGAGGAACACTGGTGACCTCTATAGGCCCGGAGACAAACAACAGGAGGCAGGATGCTAACACAGATAGAATAAAAGGTATGCGTATTTTTTTGCTGTCCGAGGGGAGAGCTCAGGGATTTTGGCCCGGACCCAGAGCACTCCCCCAATATCTCTGGTTAGGATAGTAACCAGGCGAGTGTGAAGAGACAGGGTGGTGGTGGGATGTACTGTAGAAAACAGTCAATGAACATTGGTGAGTCGGCTCTGTATATATGTAGGCCTCATCTCTTGCTGATTGGTTTGGCAATTTGAACATGATCCTCCTGAACTTTGTTAATAAAGCATAATTTAGTCAGATGGTAATAATGTTTTGGCTCATTACATGGCAAATGATAGATCAGTTTACTGTGTTACCAAGTTAAAAGTAGTTGCCTTAAATTGGCTGAATGAGGCATTTGGTGAACAAACAAATTCGAACTGAAAAAAACAAAGTAAGGTTAGTTAGCACAATTTTCAAGACAAATATTTGTCAGAAACTAAAAATCTGAATGTATCAGGTTGCATTGCATTTTTAAGCTGTTTTTTTGAGGTGAAATAAGAAGATCATTCTGTTTATTTGCAACTTCACAGCAACATGCTAAAAAAGCCCAAAATCAAATGGGTTACCCAGGATGCTGCTGAAGAAATGTTGAAAGTGTTTCGTAATTTATACAGTTGTTCAAAGAAGGAAGAGAAAACAGGATTTTTTTTCACACTCATACATCCCCAGCACTATCTGGGGCAGAGCTGATGTATCACCATCTTCCTCTGATGAATAGAAGAAAAGCTTTCCATAGTCTCAAAGAATGCATTAGCATCAAAGAGGAATGATGGCCTGTTGTGGCTGTTCTAGCGACAGGTGTGTGTGTACTGTATGTGTGTCTCCTCACCAAACCTGCACCCTTATCCTCTTCCCGTAAATGCCACCTTCACCCGTGTGCCACAATAATCGCAGTCTCCAGAGAAAGAGCTCATAACTCTGTCTTAATGGCCTCTTTGTCTTCTTTAATCCAGGCGCCTCTGCTGCTCATTTGGCATACGGCTGGCTCCAAGCGACATTGCCTTGCCCTAAATTGTTCACTTCCATGTATTTTGTCAGGATGCCAGCACCTCCTAATAAACTCAGAGAGCTAGAAAGAACACCTGGTCAAAGAAAGCGAAAGCACACTCTTTCTCGTTTCTGGCCCACATAGCCGTCTCCATTTTGCCTCATTAAATTTTTGTCCACAGAGTACTCAATATGTTCATTCAAGCTCTCAGACACAATATGTTCCTGGGATTCAACTGCAAATAGTGCAACACTAGCTTCCACAGACTGAGTCATGAGATGATTCAGAGCCTGAAAGTTTCAACGCTGTCTTAATGCTCTCTCTGTTATGTCACTAGCACTCGTGTGTGTTTTTAAAACGGACCCTTGAGAATGTTGATGAGGCATGAAGCTGGTAGTTGTGCTGGATGTATTTACTTTTATACTGCCTCTCTCAGTCAAACACAGATTGCTGGATGAAAAGAATAAAACTTATGAGTAATATTATGTGTGATTTTAGATCATGTTTCTTGAACCAGCATTCCAGGTTTTCCGATAGCCTAATGAAGCCCCAATGGTATTAAACAAGTGGAACAAATTGAAGTGCTAGACAAATTATTTCTGGCAATATGGAAATGTGTTTATTATATTACTATATTTCTATATACTTAGCTCTAGTTATTATTGCTAACTACATTGCCTTAATTCTATTACTTGTATTATTACTAATTATTGCCTGTTACAGCACAAACGACGAGTGAAATTTGTTTTAAAATGGCTTGTGTTTTTTTTGCATTCATTTAAATTAAATCATGTGGTAAATCACCTCTTGCATGTGAACAAGAAGTACACTTGATCAAACTTTTAAAAAGGGCGCTTAATACCAAAATATTATACTTTAACAATGTACTTAAGTGTGAACTACGTTTTATGTTTTCTGACACTGACTAATTGCATGTTATTTGCAATTAAATTTTAAAAAATAAATTTTTAAATGTAAATTTTTATTAAATGCAATTAACTGAACTTTAGAGTGTTTTTTTTTCTACCCACTTAAGTAGGATTAAATTACCTCTTTATATGGGAATTGATTGTTAAAAGTATACTCTCAAATTTATGGGAAACTGATATATACTTTGATGTCATTTGTTGAACCTTGTATGTTATGTATTTAAAATGATCTGTAATTACACATGTGTAATACTAATGATGAAGTTGCAATTTAGTACATGTAAAATATACTAACTATAAATGTTATATCGAATGACAGTTAAAACTATTAGTCAAGCACTTTACATGTGCTTTAGAATAGTCGACACATAAAAATAAGTGTAAAAAAGCATGATAAGTGTAAAAAAGCAATAAGTGTAAAAAAAGCATGACAGATTATTAAAACATAATGACTTAAAGTGTACTTTAAATAAAACTTTCAATTTGACATAAATACAAATTGCACTTTTCAGAAGTGTTGAGAAAATTAATGAAAAGTGTACTCTTTTTAAGTAGACTTAAGTAGCATTTTATTTAATATTGTATTATCTGCAAGTACATTTTTTTAAAAATCTTTTTTTAAGTAGCCTACACTACACTTGCTCATTCAGTACAATTAAGCATACTTCATTTCTTCATCCATTATCCATTCTTATGCTTTAATACAAGGGAAATCTGTTTTTGTTTTTTATTGTGCATTAAATTGATATTTGCGTTGTCCAAAATGTCACTTTATCTAGGGTTTTTACAAACTTACATTTTAAACCATCCCTCTGTTTCTTAGGTCTGAATGAATGTTTGCTAAACAATGGAGGCTGCTCACACATCTGTGTGGATCGTCCCATTGGATACGAGTGCCAGTGTCCTGCTGGCTATAAGCTGCTGGACAAGAGGACATGTGGAGGTCAGGCCTGACTCAATGATGAGATGACTTTGACAGTAAAAGTAAAGCTGATATAATAGACTACTGCACTAATATTTTTCAAATATTACAACTCCAGGCTTATAGTGCCAAGTTATGTATATTTCAGTGTGCTGAGCAACTTAAAATAAGTTTCCACACGATGATTTAAAAATCTGCTTTCCGAGACAGTAGAAGAGATATTCTGATGTTTACTGTGTACAGAATTTTTCAAACTCAAAAGTACTTGAAGTTTTAATCTAAGCAGTTTTAATCCCATCTTGAAGTTTTAATCCGATCCCGGACGAGCCCCCAATTCTGTTACGAACCGCCCTTGTCTGGGATTGAGGAGAAAAAACAGAAATAAATAAAAATAATAATCGTGTTCAGAGCCCCGATCTCCCGTCCCAGTACTGATCCAACACCATATTAAATGTCTATTCACTATTCTGTGTATTCTGTGTATAACAGCCTCCTTTTGAGCATACAATGTAGCTATGATATTCAGCTGTCTTGAGTGAGTGATCATCTGCAGTGTATCCATTTACTCTGCAGATATTGATGAGTGTGAGAACCCTGATGCCTGCAGTCAGATCTGCATCAACCTGAAAGGGGATTTCAAGTGTGAATGTCACCCGGGGTATGAGATGGACCCCGTAAGCAAGACCTGTAAAGCTGAGGGTAAGATAAAAACAGATGTTTATGATGGTTTAAAAAAAAAGCCTAAATTAAATCTGTTAATCATATAAAGCGATCGTGTCTCTTCAGAAATTTTGGACTAAACCACTTAATTATGGATTAGTTTTACTATCTCTTTATGAACTTTTTGAAGCGTTAAAGTGGTGGTTGCGTAGACTGTCAATGGAGGGACAGAAATCTCTCAGAATTTATTAAAAATATGAAGATGAACAAGTCTCAAGGGTTTGGAACGACATGAGGGTGAGTCATTTTGGGTGCACGTCCCCTTTAATACAAATGTGACAGTAAAGACATTTATAATATTACAAAAATATATCATTTTTTAAAAAAAAAATGCTGTTCTTCCTATTCATCAAAGTCACGGTTTCTACAAAAATATTAAGCTTCACAAGTGATTTCTGAGGGTGTGTCATGTGACACTGAAGACTGGATTAATGATGCTGAAATGATTTAGCTTTGAATAAATTATATAATATTTCAGTTTTCACTCTATTTCACTCTATCTAATATTTCACTCTAAAAAATGCTGGGTTGTTTTAACTCAATTTTGGGTAAAATATGGACAAACAAAAACGGCTGGGTTAAAAATGTACTTTAAGATGCCAACCCAATTACTGGGTTTGTCAATATTTGACCCAAATTTGGGTTGAAATAACCCAGCATTTTTTAGAGTGTGTATTTCTTGATAAAATAAATGCAGTCTTGGTGAGCTATAGTATGTGTAATACACAGTATGTCGGATAAATAAATATATTCAAATGCATGATATATTACATATTATGTATACATAATGTATTTAATTTTTAAAAATAAACTTTGAATTGCCATCAATAGAGAAAGAAGCTCTTTGCAGCCCAACATTGACGCTTTACACTGACCCATTTCAGCTGGTCATCTTACATTAGATGAATCACAATGTATGCTTTCTTTAAATTTTTTTTTTTTTACATTTGCCAGCACGTTTCATTCAGCTACTGTAGACAGTCCAATTAGATCTAATCACATATCTGCTACTTCCTGTGCCCTCTATGGCTCATCAGCCTTCAAGAAGAAGACACAGTCCCGGGGCGCTCATAGTGCGTGTGTGTGTGATGTAGAGATCTAGCTGAAGAAATGCAATGCTTAACAATTTTTAAGAAGGATAAAGATAAGTGAATCCCACAGTGGGCAAGTGCTTCTCTTTCTGTGAATGGATTTATTGTGATCTTTATGTATGCTCTCAATCTACAGTAATGTAAATGTAAATGGAGAACTCCGGCACAAAATGAACCTTTGGTCTAATTACACATTGGTATAGTCGACCGTTCTCTGAGATTTGTTTTCATGATAATCGAAATCGAATGTAAAGAGTTTTATCTCTAAAAACTGTTTAGCGCATACGCTATATGCTGGCATTTAATAAGTAAAAAGAAATCGCTAGTTACTCTTTACTTAGATACAATTAACAAGGCTCAAAATAGCCTCACACTAACACAGTAACATAGGTTCATTTTGCACCGGAGTTCTCCTTTAAAGATGCCATTCTCTCTCTAAATGGCTTTGTGTATTTGTTATCATTAGCAGACACTGCTTATGCTGACTGTCACTTATGAATCATTGTGTTAATTTAACGTAGTTCTACAGGAATATTCTGGGTTACATGCAGGTTAAATTATATCAGCAGTATCTGCGACATGCTCCTGATTGCCTCTATAACAGTTTTGAATTTATTTGAGTTGTGAATATGAGTTTATAGTTGAAATTAAATGAGATGAGATGGAAAGACAGTGTGAATAATTGCAAGATACATCTTTCCAGTTTCAAGTTGCCTTTAAAGATCATTAAATGTTGTTACCTTAATTTGTATCCAAATGATTGTGACAACTATTTGACAAGTGGCAAGACAGATTACATACATGTGTGTGAGTACACATTTTGTAATAAATTATTTTATTTATAAAAATAAATCCTTAAATAAATCCTTATGTCTTTAAATAAATATTATTTATAAAGTAATATTAAAGTATAAATTTAAAAAAATATATTTTAAGATAAAGTAAAGATCATTTGCAAATTTCTGAAGATATCATCTCTCTGTTTCAAACCTAAATCATCTGTTACTCTCTGTGATCATCTGTCCTTGCATTTTTATTTATTTATTTTTTTTTTTTTAGGAAAAAGCCCTTACCTGATGTTCACGAACAGGCACGAGATCAGGCGTATTGACCTGGTGAAGAGGGACTACACACAGGTGGTTCCTACTCAGAAGAATGCTGTGGCCATTGATATAGACGTCGCTGCCAACCGCATGTTCTGGTGTGATCGTTTTCAACGCAAAATATACAGGTGACCTCATATTGACCTTTCAGTTGTGCTATAAATATGAAAACTGTTTGGCTGTGCACTTAAAAGGGAGCCGTGGCCATTACTATGAGAGCCTGGCTTTATTTAACAGTAAATTGCTGCTTCACATGCTTGTGATGTGTTAATTATTTTGAACTCAGGAGATACGGCTCCATTTATTTACATATCTCTCCCTCACAGTTACTCTCTAGACAGCACACCATTGAAATCATTCTAATGAGATGCAGAGAGGCAGAAAAACAGCACTTAAGAAACATTTCAACCGCCATATTACATAAACAAAGATTATGTGGGTGTTCCATTCAAAAGCTTGTGTTCTTTGAGAATATGTATGCACACTGTAATCTGCAAAAGTCCAAGGTCTTATACTCACCAAAGCTACTTTTATTTGATTATTGTCTATTTTAATAAATATTATTGTAATTTACAATAAAATGTCTTCAGTCACATGATCCTTATGCTGAAACATCCATATGCTGAAAACAGTTGTGCTGTTTAATATTGTTGTGTAAACTATTATAAAAAAATCAGGACTGTTTGATTAATAGAAAGTTGTTTTTTTTTTTTTTAATAATAATGATACATTACATATTATTGTTTTTATTTACAGTGGGGCCAAAAAGTATTTGGTCAGCCACTGATTTAGCAAGTTAAGTAGTTCTCCTACTTAATAATGAGAGAGGTCTGTAATTTTCATCATAGGTACACTTTAACGATGAGAGACGATAATAACGATAATAAAATAAAAAAATCCAGGAAATCACATTGTAGGATTTTTAAAGAATTAATTTTTAAATTATGGTGGGAAATAAGAATTTGGTCAATAACAAAAGTTCAACTCAATACTTTGTAACATAACCTTTGTTGGCAATGACAGAGGTCAAACGTTTCCTGTAAGTCTTCACCAGGTTTGCACGCACTGTATCTGGTATTTTGGCCCATTCCTCCATGCAGATCTCCTCTAGAGCAGTGATGTTTTGGGGCTGTCGCTGGACTTTCAACTCCCTCCACAAATTTTCAATGGGGTTGAGGTCTGGAGACTGGCTAGGCCACTCCAGGACCTTGAAATGCTTTTTACGGAGCCACTCCTTCGTTGCCCGGGAAAGTCTGTTTGGGATCATTGTCATGCTGGAAGATCCAGCCACGTTTCATCCTCAAGGCTCTCACTGATGGAAGGAGGTTTCGGCTTGAAATCTCACGATACATGGCCCCGTTCATTCTTCCCTCAACACGGATCAGTTTCCTCCCCCATGCTTCACAGTAGGTATGGTGTTCTTGGGATACAACTCTGCATTCTTCTTTCTCCAAACACGACGAGTTGAGTGTTTACCAAAAAGTTCTATTTTGGTTTCATCTGACCACATGAAATTCTCCCAATCCTCTCCTGGATCATCCATATGCTCTCTGGCAAACTTCAGACGTGCCTGGACATGTACTGGCTTAAGCAGGGGGATGTGTCCGGCACTGCAGGATTAGAGTCCCTCTCGGTGTAGTGTGTTACTTATGGTAGCCTTTGCTACTTTGGTCCCAGCTCTCTGCTGGTCATTCATCAGGTCCCTCCGTGTAGTTCTGGGATTTTTGCTCACCGTGCTCATGATCATTTTGACCCCACGGGATAAGATCTTGCGTGGAGCCTCAGATCGAGGGAGATTATCAGTGGTCTTGTATATCTTCCATTTTCTTACAATTGCTCCCACAGTTGATTTTTTTCACATCAATATGCTTGGCTATTGTAGATTCACTCTTCCCAGCCTGGCGCAGATCTACAATTTTCTTCCTGGTGTCCTTCGACAGCTCTTTAGTCTTGGCGATGGTTGAATTTGGAGTGTGACTGAGGCTGTGGACAGGTGTCTTTTATACAGATAACGGGTTCAAACAGGCACCAATAATACAAGTAACGAGTGGAGGACAGAAGAGCTTCTTAAAGGGTCACTTCACCCATTTGCATTAAGCTTTGTATCTTTAGAAACCCAGTCATATTTTTGAATGGTCATGGTTTATTCCCTTATTTTCTCCTGATTTAAGTGTATTATTTCCTGCTTATCGTGACGTAAAAATCATCATTTTGCGTCACGATCAGCAGGAAGTCATATTTAATTAAAATCTTTTAGACTACAAACATTAGCTCATTATTATTCCAGGGCGTGGGACCCACTCAGCCTACAGGCCTATAACAGATCAGTGGGTGGGACTTCACTTGCAGAAACTGAAATCAATATCTGCCATCTTGTTTGGAAGCTAAGCTAACAAGCTCTGTGGAGATAGTAAGTTATGACAATGACAGAAGAAACTAAACATGATATGGAAGAAGAGGATTTTGAAGTTCTGCTGCTCAGATCCGATGTTCGTGGCTATCTTTACGAGTCGCAGTATAGTTTAGAGCAGCAGAGGCTGATGGAGGAACAGGAGGCGGCTGCCTGTCGGTCGAGGAGCCGGAACTGGGTCGAGCTCGGCGGCCTGCTGTTGCTTGTACTCTAGCTACGTGCTACGGGGAGACGCGAGACCGAAGTTACAGGTCTGTGAGAGCCAGAAATCTTGCTGGTTTGTCGGTGACCTAATACTTCTTTATTTTCCACCATAATTTACAAATAAATTCTTTAAAAATTCTACAATCTGATTTCCTGATTTTTTTTTCCCATGTTGTCTCTCATAGTTAAAGTGTACCTGTGATGAAAATTACAGACCTCGCTCATTATTCTAAGTAGGAGAACTTGCACAATCAGTGGCTGACTAAATACTTTTTGGCCCCACTGTAAATATGTGTGCTTTTAACACTTTCATCAGAAAAACTTTGAGTCTCTGATGTATCACACAGAATCTTGGGAATAAGGCCATGTGTCCACCAAAGCGTTTTTCCACGCGCCTGGCATACGTTTTCAATTGTTTTCAATGGGAGCGCCGCGTTTTTTAAACGCCCAAAGCACGGCGTCTTCAGCAGAGCGTCTAGCGTTTTCAGCTGGATAAAAGATTTTTTTAAGATTTTTGTTGGACACATGGCCTAAAGTGTCCATCATTTGATCCCTTTAAAAAAGTTTTTGGCTTCGAAAAAGTTTTTTTTGCAACATGACTGCCATTACCATGCTTGTTCTCCCTTCAAAGTGCCCCGTGTAGGCATAAGGTCAAATGTAATACAGGATATATTTTGACTCTCACCATTTAGCCCTGTGTCAAATTCATTTGAAACTCCCAAAGAAACTCTTGACAAATTTTTTTACAGTCCATCTCTTTCCTCCTAATTGCACATTCCATTTGATCTGGCTAATTGGGGACATTCACTTTCCTAATAATAGACACCTCTGCGGCTGCACAAAATTATATGGTATCTTATTAAATGGCAGTACTCTGCCCCTGCCCTCTCTCTCTCTGTCTGTCTTCTGTCTCTTTTGGACTTATAACTGAGGATAAAGTGCAAAGTCATTAGCCGTAGCTGCTCCGCTGTGAGCTTGAACTAGTTTGGGATGATATGGAAGCTGATAATTGAAGGCTATGAGGGTGAGTTGGGGCATTACTTCATTGAGACACCTATGAACATGTCAGATGGTGTGAAGATCATGTGATCTGTGAAGTTTAGTTTGTGTATTAGAAAGCGATTTTAGACAATCATAACATATTTGATTGAGAGTTTTTTTGAACCAATGAGATTCTCATCAAGTGTCAAAATTATTATGTTTATGGTTATTGCTGATTACGGCATACTGCAAATTACAGTATATACTATTTTTTTGTGGATGGAAAAAATTATGCAACATGCAAAAATAAACTTTTCCAACTGTAGTGAAAAAAAACGTAGCGTAAAAAAAAAAATGTAGAGACCCCAACATTCGATTGGGAGTATTTTTACATTAATTTTGGAATAAATGCTGGATTGTAATGAAAAAAAAAAAAAACAGAAGTAAATACAATTTCTAAAATGTATAGTCACTGATGTTACATTGACAGTGCAAAAAAGTCATGTTACAGTCACTTATAGCTTTTGTGTGCTTTTGTACAAACACTGTTAAAAATAAAAGTTCCATTTGCGGGTTTTCATAGCAGTGCCATAGAAGAACCTTTTTTCCACTTAAAGGTTCTTCATGGAACCAGCATATATTAAAGTGTCAGTTCTGAGTCATTTTCAGGGCAGTTCTGAAGAATTCTAGGATGTATGTGAACACAAATGTTCATTTCTGCTGTGATCCAGGTTAGATCTTTGTCGACAGAGGATTTTTCCTCATTCTGTCATGATATATATATATAAAACAATCACAACTGAAGTTATTTGATTTGACTAGTGGACCCAGTGTGTCTAATAGCAGAACCTCTAATTGTCTGCAGCGCTTATATCCACGAGGCGAGCGACCCATCTCGACACGTTACTCTGATCGACTCGGATCTGCATTCCCCTGAAGGGCTGGCGCAGGACTGGGTTCAGCACAACCTCTACTGGACCGACTCGGGCGACAGAACCATCTCTGTGGCTTCAGCGGATGGCAGCAGGAGACGCGTGCTAATCAACACCGATCTGAGCGAACCACGGGCCATCGCTGTGGATCCAGAGAGAGGGTGAGCACGTACTGTATCAGACTCTACACTGCCAGTCTAAAAAACAAAACCTCAAAAGGCCAGACGGCCTTTAAAGGTCACTGAGTTGATAAGAGAAGCTTTCAGTGACATACACATGGAGGCTGTGGAGTATAACAGAGGAAATGTTATTGAATTCTACTTATCAGTAGAGATAACCTGACCACTCATATGAATAGCTGCAAACATGCTGTTGTTTAATCACAATAGTGAATGGCACAAAATAGACAAACCTAGTTTAATAAGTCATTTAAGACTCTTCTGCGATTACCTTCACCTCTGACAAAAAAAAGAGTGTCGACAGTGAAGAGAAAAATCGTTTAATCATCTAGTGTCAAATAAATTTGATCTTTGTGTTAATGTTGGTTTAAATTTGGTTTTGAAATACCATTTTCAAGAAAAGTTTAAATGTAATGACTAAAAATGTTATGTAAAATGAACACTCGCCAAGCACCAGTATTGACAAGTAAATGAAACGGTGCTAATCGCCAGTTGGCTGGTAACAATTTTATGAATTCTAACAATGTCATGTTGTGAGAACATGAACGTGAACAAACATGAACAGTTGGCGGGCCAGCGCTGCATCATCATGGGACAGTTGTCACAGGACAGTTGACGGGCGAAAGTCACGAAAGTTTAAGCTCTGCCAATTGCAATATTTAAGCAAGGGGATGCGAAAGGGAACTCATTTCGTCACTCACTGTCTCGGAAGTTTTCTGTTAATTGAATTTAAGCTCAAATAAAACATATAAATATAAATATTATACGAATAACTTAAACTTAAAAATCCTAAGAGAAAATTAGCAATTGGCAACTAAATAAAATAAAAAAAGTTTAAATTGAAGTACTAAAGTTACTAAAACTGAAATACTGAAAAATAAATTCTAAATTAACTAGAAACATAAAACATGTATATGACAAAAGCACAAACTTTAATAAAAATGGAAAACATAAAAAATATATTAGAATTCAAATCATTAGTATTTACTAATAAAGCAAATAAAGAATACTAATTAATAAGGTTGTCTTTTCAACCATTACATTGTTTTAATGATGCATTTCTATTCATTTTGGCATCGAAACAGTTGTACCCTGACATTTTCAACCCTTCCAAAAAATATATCAAAATCAATTTGTATTCAAGTCACTGTATTATGAGAATCACATACATTTTTAATTACTGTCAACATGCAACTCAAAGCATTTTTACTGTTATCATGCCTTGTTGGATTTATGGAGGTTCAAACAAAGCAGCAGTAATGATTTTTAATTTTATTTCATTTTTTTCTGGTGAACACTTTGTCGTCACAGGTTCATGTATTGGTCTGACTGGGGCATCAGGGCCAAGATTGAAAAGGCTGGCATGAATGGTGTTGATCGGCAGGTGTTGGTGTCTGAGGACATTGAGTGGCCCAATGGAATCACACTCGGTAGGAATTATGGACGTCCTTCCTTACTGTTATTTGCTCTCTAAATCTAAACCATTTGAGCTTAATGCACTCTGATGAATCAAGGGTGATCTCTAGTGTCCAGGATCTTTGACAGTAGTGTTGTGTCTCTGAATGCAGATGTGGTTGGAAAGCGCTTGTACTGGGTGGACTCAAAACTACACCTGATCTCCAGTGTGGATTTAAATGGGTCCCATCGTAGAGTCATCCTGTTCTCCAGCGAGAGACTCGGCCACCCTTATGCCCTCGCTGTGTTCGAGGTGAGTGAGCCTCCTAAATACCTGTCTTTGTATTCCTCTATGTTTGTTTACATGTGATCAGCTAGTCGGTAAATGTGCGTTTGGTCAGTAACTTATAGCCGAGTTGGCATAAAAGCCTTTCTTATTTTCTACTTTGATATTTATTTATATGGCAGCATTTTCAGAGCTGCAGGACTTGATTTCTTCAGAATGGTAAATGATAAATGGACTGCATTTAAAGAATATAATTAGGGAATATTCAAATTAATTAACCAATCAGTAATGCCCTTGATCAGCTCTACCAAACGTGGGTGTTTTTCCACTAAGAAACGGACATTGTTATTATGTTTTGATTGATACTGTGAAGCTGCTTTGATGCAATCTATATTGTGAAAAGCGCTGTATAAATATACTTGACTTGACTTGACATTTATATAGCGCTTTCACAGACCCAATGGCCACCAAAGCGCTTTACATTTTGCCTCACTTTCACCCAATCACTCACTCATTCATACACCGATGGCGGTGTCAGCCATGCAAGGCGCCATCCAGCTGGAAATCAAGAATTTCAGTTTTAAAGACCAGATCAGATCAGACTTTCCTGGGCAATATATCATCTATAACTAAAACATCGATAGAGGTGGCATGTGTAGGTGAGTGGCTACTATGGGCTGTGAAATGCTGTGGTAATTGATTGAAGCCGTGTCTGAAGCCACTTTAAATGTAAAACTGAATCACTGAATCATGCTCAGAATAATTCATGTACAACATCCTATTTCAGTGATGTATTGTATTTTAATATGGCACAATTCCCTTTATTGTTTTGCTGCTTAAGCTCAGTGGTCTCCATGGTAACATGGGGATGGGTTCTGGGTGGGGGATATGATAGGAAGAAAGGGGATTATAGTATTTTCACACAAGCATGGCTCAAGTAGTGTTGAGCACACTAATCTAAGATTGACTTGATCTCACAGCAGAGGCGGACTGAATGCTGAAGGGCTGTTATCTTATACACCTACACATCAGCCGCAGAATTAATGGTCTTGTTGTGGCAGCTGTTAGTTCGGACAGAGGATCCTGCTGTGGATTTCACCCCAGTAACAGAGCTCCCACACAAAAGAATGTGTGACTTTTTAATGCAGAACTTTTTCTTGGCAGCCTTATTGCTTGTGAGAGACTAAGCACTAGGTAGTTATTTGTTTTATCCAATTTGCCCTTTTTGAATTGATTTTCATTGTCTGAAGCAAACTTCAATATCTGTGATGCAAGCATGGTGAAAAGGTGCTTTGCCTGGTTCCTCTTAATTTTTTAAGTGGCATTTGCTATTTTCTGAGTACTACAGTATATTTGCTGACTCCATCTATTCATACTTTGCAGTCATGTGACTATCATCCATACCTGGCGGACAACAATCTTGTCAACAATCCTGTTAGGAATCTGTTAGGCTGTAATATAGTATAGTAGTAATTATACAATTATAGTATGCATGCAAAGTAACTGTAAATAAGTAAGTAGACGCAGTACAACAGTAACGTGTCATTCATCTTCTCATATCATATCAAATTAAATCACGTACAGATGAACGCGTTCTCACTACCTACTGGTGAACATGTAAGCACAATTATGTTAAAATTACACGATTGACATAGAGCATCCAATCGCACAACAATTATCTGGTATGTCAACATGACATCATGACTTTTGCGTAAACATATACGCCACTTTCGAGTCAGGTGGCGTGTTATCTCTACGCATTTTGAGCTATCTGCGTGTATCCGCGTGTATGCGTATATGTCTACGCCATTAACGTCCGCGTCATTCCGCGTGTCCGTACACGCAGTCAAATCTCCAGTCATAAATGCCATTAACCCCAGTGACGGTTAGGTTTAGGGATGGGGTTGAGGTAAGTCATATATTTATATAACGTTAAGTCAACGGCGTTCATAAACACGCTGAAAGGCGATTATGCGTCTTGATAGCACGCCAAAAATGGAAATACGAATTGGCGTGTCATACACACGCTACTTCATGAGATCAGCCTGGGTATGTCGTTTGTTTACACCTCAAAACACCAACTTTTGTATATTAAAACTGGCGACATCCTGGCAAGATCCTTGATTAATTTACTAGGTTTCGTAGCTAGAGAATGACGTTCTTGCCCGCCAGCCAGTACTTGTGACGTCACATGCAAAGTATGAATTGCTGACTGTATCACAAGCCATCATGCATGTTGTGTTAGAGGGAAGACCCAATGTTTTTGAGGACTCCTGCCCAAAAACCACTCAGAACACCTTAGCAACACCATAGAAACCACTGAGGACACCCTACCAACACTCTATAAACCCTCTAAGAACACATTGCAACCACCTAGCTATGCTCTAGCAACCACCCACAACACCCTAGCAATGCCTTAAAAAACGAAACACTAGCAACACTTTAAAGATTTTGTTTGAGGGTTTTAAGTTTAAACCATCCACGGACCCTCTAGCAACCACCCACAACACCCTAGCAATCTCCCAACAAAGCCCTAAAACCACCCAGAACACCCTAGTAACGCCTTAGAAAACACCTAAGACACCCTAGCAACCACATAGAACCAAGCAGTACTATTTAAAGCCTCCAATAACACTCTAGCAACCTCCCCCAAAATTCTAGTTACCACCTAGCAAGGCCTCAAACCACACAGAACACCTTAGCAACACCTTAGAAACCACCTAATACACCATAGCAGCACTCTAAACCCACCAAGCTCTAGCAATCAACCAACAATGCTCTCACAACCACCCACAACCCCCTAGCTACCACATAGAAGTACCCTAAAACTACCCACAACACCATAGAAATGTCTTGGAAACCACACAAGAATCCCTAGCAACCACCTAGCAACACTCTGAAACCTCCCAGAATACTCTAGCAATGCTCTAGCAACCGTCCAAAACACCCCAGCTACCAACTAACTATGGCCTAAATGCCACCCACAACACCTTAGAAACCACCTGAGATTCCACAGAAACCAGACAGAATACCCTAGCAACACTATAAACACTCAAAGAACGTTCTAGCAACCAACTAGCAATGATCTGCTCTAGCAACCACCTAGCATTGCCCTAAAACCACCCAGGAAACCCTAGCAACCCCTTAGCCATGCTCTAAAACCTCCCAGAACCCCCTAGCAACCAACTAGTTTCCCTTTCTTTTCCTGAGGACATGTACAAGTCTTGTGTTGACTCTTGTGTCTCTCAGGATCGGGTGTACTGGACGGACCGTGAGAAGGAGGCCGTTTACAGCGCAAACAGACTCACAGGACAGGATGTGACCAGCCTTGCCGAGCACCTCAATGACCCTCATGATATTGTGGTTTTCCATGAGCTGAGCCAACCTGGCGGTGTGTGGACTTCAGATCAGCTATATTTATTCATTTGTCATCCTTTAATTTGACATTTCTGACTAATGGCGTACTAAATTCAGTTTTTAATACACCTTATGAAATCCACCCACAATCTGATTTCTCCCTTTTGTGATCCATCTCGCCTGCCATTTCTGTTTTAATAAGCTTGTAAGTCATTTTGACATCAGAATCTGGAAACAAAAGCAAGTTTTTAAGTCTCCACAGACTGAAGATGAAGTATGTTTGACCCATATGGCTCAGAGGCGATGGTTGTGTCGTCTCTGATGGATGATTAATCATTGTGTGTGTGTGCGCAGCTCCTGACAGCTGTAACCTGGGCGGCGTGACTAACGGAGGCTGTGACTTCCTTTGTCTGCGAGCTCCTCAGATCAGCGAACACTCACCCAAATACACCTGCGCTTGCCCTGACGGCGAGGAGCTCAGCCCTGACACACGCCAATGTGTACCCGGTGAGCTCATCACATTGTGCCTTGTGTCCTGCTAGGTGGGACATGATCAGGTCCTGTTTTAGTTTTAGTTCTTCAGGAGTTTTGTCCTAACCACAGAATGATTTGTTGATTACTTGATTTCTCACTTTAAACATCAATTGTCTTCTGATTGACTGTGATTTAGTCACAATATGCAAGTTCTAGCCTTTATTGAATTATTGAATCCTGCCTTAGCTCCTCCCTCTTTTCAAATCCCAGCGCTGATATTGTACGTTGGATTCAATAGTTAAGTAGAGGTGTGAATAAATTATAGCCATTTCATTCTTAACCAACGTTCAGTTGTAAAACAGAATAAAACTTGAGTGTTTGAGCAACCGAACACACGTCTCCAACCCATATTGCTCCGTGACGTGTCAATAGTCGCTTTGGCCAGGTGGTATTTATAGCACACTTGGTGGGACGCTTTAGATTCTAGAGATTCTAGAAGCTTATTCATAACTTTAAGGCTAACAAATTCTTACTAAAAGCTAAAAATCTGACATTTTGATTTCAGGGGGCCTTTATGTGCTCGCTGCCCCGCCCCCCCCCCCCCCCCCCCCCCCCACACACACACACACACACTTTATTTAGGACAGCATGTTAGAGCTGAGCAAAGCTTTATTAACTTGACAACATATTTGTATTTACTTTTGACTAACCAATAACCTTTCATTGTCGCACCAGTCCAAAACGACACTGCCGTAACATCTACTGTCCCCTTCAACAACACCGCGGAGACAGGAGCTGGCTGGGCCCCAGAGTCCCCTGGAGCAGTGACTTCTCAGTCCGATAGTGTGGCTGAAACCACTCTCTCATCACTCCTCACTTCTAGCCCAGAGGATGCGGCCATCTCCTCTAATACTACAGCAGAGCGCAGGCCAACACAGGCATCCATCACCACACCAGGAGACCTGAGCAACCTGTCCCATCACTGTAAGTGTGTGTCTGTGTGATTTCACGCATAGGAGAAACCTTGGTCAGTTGAGCCTTCGCTAACCCATCCTAGTTACTGCTGATGGGTCAGGAGAGTTTACGGATTGTTTCAGAGGACTGATTTCCCTGAATGATTTTTATTAAAACATGCGCGCTAATTAAGGGGAAGTTTGTGTTATGTGGGTTGGCGTGAAACACTTTGACTGCAAAAAAAATGCAAATCAGCTGACAGCTTACACAGTGAGAAAATGCCATCAACGTGATTTGGTTACTGTTGTAAAACAGCAAATGAAGTTTCATTGAGGAAGTTTTCAACCTCCTCTATCTATCTATCTTGTCTGTCTATCTATCTACTTATCTATCTATCTATACCATATATGGTAACAGTTTACTTGAAGGGGTGTGCATAAGAGTGGCATGACACCTTCATAATCATGACATGACATATGTCATGAATATGAAGGAGGGTTTATGCATGTTTATGACAACTGTCATTAAGTGTCTTTTGCTCAAAAATGACATTTTGAATGCAAAATATGACATTGTTTAAGATGTCTTTGTTATGACATCTTGACATAAACCAATACATCATAACCTGCAGTGTGTTTGTCATGACAACTTGACATTAAATGAAGTTAAACTGTCATGTGGTTGGTTTTGACATTGGCCATCATGAGGCATTATAACTGTGTCATGATGAATATTTGTTGTGACCTCAACTACAGTGGTACACATTGAATTTGTCATTAAAAAGTTATAATGGCTTCATGACAGACCAACCACCTGACAGTTTAATGTAATGTTAACCAATAAAGCTAGGTGGTTTCTTAAGTTTGATAATTAATCTGCTATGTTTTGTTCATGACTGGTTGTGTTGTCTTACTAATGTCAAGTTGTCATGACAAAGACCCTGACAGGTTATGATGTATTGGACATCTCAAACAATGTCATATTTGCATTAAAAATGTAATAACGGAGCTAATGACAGTTGTCATAAACATGCATAAAACTTCAGTCATATTCATAATATATGTCATGTCATGTCATGGTTATGAAGTCTTATGCACACCCCTTCAAGTAAATATATATATATATATACAGTGCCACTCTTCACTCTAAAATACACAATGTAACAGACTATATACTTCTTTAATTTGATCAAATCTTTTTATTTCATAATTTAAAAAAAATTGCTATATCTATTTTATTTCAATTAAATGCGTTGTCCCATTTGTTTAATGTTACTTTGTTTGTGGATACTGAAAGCCTGAAAGCTAATGGGTCAATCAGCCACATGATCTTGTTTAAATAAATAGGTTAAACAAACGTGTAAGTGACGCTCCTCTCTTTAATTTTCTTCTAGCTGGCAATGAGTTGTTTCTCCTTGGCCGTAATCTGACAGTGGCAGTGCTTGGTGTCGTAATTCCCATAGGTATGTACATCTTCAACCTCTCTGACTCCCAGGGGCCGCTAGGGTCCTGCTCTGTGCTATTTTGGGCACATTATGACACCAGTGTTTCTCACCGATGCTCTAACTGCAAGGTGAGTGAGCCCAGGGCAGCAGACTCAGCTGTATGGAGATGCTTGTGTGTGTGTGTGATGTCTGCATGAATTTAGATTTATTCTACTTTATTGTCTTTGTGAACCAAGAAAGTAATCCCCCTGGTAATATTATGACAAATCTGACTAACATCAAGTGTGCTGCATTGCAGATGGAGCAGATGTTAAGATTTCATTTGATTTATATTTGGTTACATTTCTAAGAGCCATGTGAGAACGTTCTCAATTTGCTTCTCTGATGAACATGAAATGTTTGAGTTTTTGCCTATTCTTCATTCCCTATCAACCCTCTTTCCTCGGTTTTAGTTGTCTTCTGCTCTTCACATTTTCTTTTGCTATCATTGGTTTCAATCCAGCCAATTTAAAGGAACTGTTCACCCATAAATAACAATTCTGTCATCATTTACTTTACTTTTTGATCCGTTTTGACTGACTGACTTCTGTTGAACACAAAAGGTGATGTTAGGAAGATTGTTGATGCTGCTCTTTTCCACACATAAAGTCTACAGGGGCTGTCAGTCTTAAAAAAATGACAAAAGCACCACAAGAGTGATCCTTCTGACCCATGAACAGCGCATTCAAGTATAAGGCTGAATAAATAAAGCTGAATAAATGCCAGAATTGTTATTTTTGTTTGAACTATTCCTTTAATTTTATATTTTTCATCTATCTATCTATCTATCTATCTATCTATCTATCTATCTATCTATCTATCTATCTATCTATCTATCTATCTATCTATCTATCTATCTATCTATCTGTGTCTTGTCTGACTGTCTCTCTGTCTATTTTATTTACGTCTGTCTATCTATCTTATAGCATATTCTGTTTGTCTCTCTGGCTGTCTTGTCAGTCATTCCACCGCCAGTCAAACGTGTGTTAACATGTCCCCTCACGCTGTATGTCAAACACATGCAGTTCCTATTGTTGCCACAGTGGTCTTCGGGGTGCTGTGTACCGGCGTTTATCTCATTTACCGCAACTGGAGGAGGAACAGCACCAAAAGCATGAACTTCGACAACCCAGTCTACCGCAAAACCACAGGAGAGACGGAAGAGGACGAGATTCATATTGGTCGGACTGACGGGCTGGCTGGGCATCACCACCCTTACCCTGGGCCCGTGGTCGGCATGACGCCAGTCGGCACCGGGACGTGCCCGCCATTCATCGCTCTGCCTCTGGGGACCGGTTTACCAGACCCTTCCACACACTGGTACACAGAGCAACCCACCATCTCTAGTAATAAGTGAAAAGGAGACGACTTTAGAAATACTGTGACCGCAGGGAGCAGGACCGACATGTGGCTGCCAAGCTATGCTGGAATAGCATTTTATCGAGCTGAATCATTCTTAACATGGCCAGGTTTTAAAGCGAGCTGCAGAATGCCGGAGTGCAAATACTGGATGATTACTAAAGGAAAGTGTTATCATTTCAGTCCCATAATCATCTGGTCCATTTTATCATCATTTATTGCTGGTTGGAATCACCAGGCCAATCCGTTTCAAACCTCCATTATTTATATTTATCTTATAATAATAATAATTTGTTACATTAATATAACGCTTTTCTCGGTACTTAAAGTGCTTTACATAAAAGGGGCGAATCTCTTTAACCACCATCTTATAATCCTAGAGAAATTTAACACGGTAACTGGTATTAAATTTGCTATTGTAACTAGTCTATTTGACTATCAATGTCCAGCACTTTAGCTAAAGCTGTAGAGAGAGAAAAATGGATCCTTATTTTTAACAGTGCTTTGTTTGATTAAGGCATGTTTTCTAAATGAATCAACCACATCATTAAAATTAATTAATCCATTTATTAAAATTTAAATTCCAATCAATTCCCAATGGATAAAATCCTGCCCTTTATTCCTCATGAAATACTCGAATTCCACTCAGAAATATGTCACATTATGAAAGTAAAATGGGCTGCAAATGTTGACTTTAAAGTGCCCCTATTATGCCATTTTAAAGCTTCCCAATTTTGTTTTGGAGGTCTCCTACAATTGGTTTACACCATCCAAGGTCAAAAAAACGTTCCTTTTCTCATAATATAAATTACACATCACCTCATTTCTCAAAGAGTCTGAAATCAGTTATTTCGAAGAGTCAGTCTCGCTAAACCCCTCTTTACTAAGAGCTTACTCTGCTCTGATTGGTCAGACAGCCCAGTCTGTTGTGATTGGTCTACAGCTTACACTGTAAAAGCTAATTAGTTCAGTTTACTTAATTTTATTATGCAAACTCGTTGCCTTCATTTCTTAATTGCATCAAGTTATTCTTACTTAATCCATTTAAGTTTTGTCAACTTAATTCTGTCCATGATCTGAGAAAGTGTACTCCTAATAAATTAATTGCTTTGTTTTTTTTCTATTTTTGGCTTTATTTTACCATTACAATTTTATTTGCTATCGTTATTGGTGGTACTCAAACCAGTTAAGTAATGTTTACAAGGTTTTTCTGAATAACGAAGGCGTGCCATGCAAACACTACAGATTACCAAGAAATAAGAAAGTACGTTCAACAAATTATTGGACATTAAGTAAAGTTAACAAAAAAATTCTTAGTAAGAACAATGTTAGATTTTACAGTGTACAGCGCATGTCAGAAACAAAACGCCTATTACCATAACTGAATTTCGTATCAATTCCAGCACAAGTCTTTCTGAAGTGCATGTAAAGTGTATTCGCAGTGCCTGAAAACAGCTTCTTCTCGGCATGTCAAGCATGTATACACAAACCAAACTCTACCAGACCTCAGCTAAAACTACAGTGTTTGTGGACGGGTCAAAGAAGACGTCATTTGCAGGTATTATGCAAATGCGTTATATTGTTACATATATGTAACAGTAAGTGAGACTGGAATTACTAGTTTCAGCAGTTCAGAATCTACTCTATTTCTAGGAGACGATAACTTTATTTGTCGTCCACTTTGATCTTTAACACTTTGCAGACTTTTTACATTCACAAACAGCTATATTGCATGCATAAAAGGGAATGTTCAAAATATGCATAATAGGAGCACTTTAATACCAATTTGTAATAAAATAGGCCCCCACCGCACTGCAGCTACAACTTGGCAAGACACTGAAACTGGCAGAGCATAGCAAGGCTATTTGATGTGATATTTACATCTGGAAGACGTATTTTTAACACTAGAAGTGCCAGAATTCCAAAACTACTAGAACGGCCACAAACGGTCATTTTGACCGTTAGATTCAAAACAGTGTTGACGAATAACTTTTGTAATTATTTTCGTAAACCACATTTTTTCAAAGACGAAAACGAGACGATAACTAAATAAAAACTAGGTTTGAATGACAAAAACTATGACGAAAATGTTAGATAGTGACGATTTGCGAAGCGGTCAATAGGCTAATAAAAATAATAGGACTAGCAGAACTAGTGAACAGCCCATGAAGCAAAACAAACAGCGCAGGACAGGGCAGCAGAGCTCACCCGACATGAACGGAACATCTGGATCCGCCGTGTCTGATGATAGCTGCCGTCTCTTTTTCCTTGATGTGGACTCTAACTCTGAATCACTCTCTGATGAGGAGGAAATGATAACTTGCACCCAGGAAACGTCGCTGTCACTTTCCACCTCCGATTGTTCCCCTGCATCCGAATCATCACTCGTCAAGTTCTGAAGCATCTCCAGGGCCATGGACATGGTTCGAGTCATGTTCCTCTTCATTCGCTCATTCATTTTAGACATTTTAGCCTTGCAATATATAGGCTATATAGCCTATAGATAACGTTAGATAACTGTAGTCCGGTTTTATTTGCTTATTTCTGATCAACAACTAATGTAGAAATTATTATAGCAAACACTGCTACAGAGGTGACCGGACGGACCTTTCTGTTGACAGTTGAGAGAGAACACGATCAACCGCGTGATATTTAACGAAAAAATACCGCAAAATTCAGTGCGGTCAATATGACTGTCTATGGCCGAAATAGGTAAATATGTTCATTTTTTTTGTTTTGCCTTACGTTTACGTAACTTAATTTAAATGAAAAGCATTTTAAATGAAAATACAGACAATTTTAGGAAAAGTCAGGTACCAGCAGGATTTTATTATTTTTTTCAACAAAGTTATTGTAGATATAAAATTCAAAACGGTCAAAATGACCGTTGTGGCCGTTCTAGTGTTAAGAGTGTATGCTCATCTGCAAGACATCTTTTGGACGTTTCTTGATGTCAGATGTCAAATAGACGTTTAGAAGATGTCCCAGATAGCACAAGTCTATTTGATGTTATATTTACATCTGGAAGACGTATTTTAAAGACTGTCTGCTCATTTGCAATATGTCTATAGGACATCCCTGTCAGATGTCAAATAGACGTTTAGAAGATGTCTTTAAGATGTAATGATTTGTTAAATCTTCTAAACATCTATTTGACATCTGAAAGGAAACGTCCTATAGACGTATTGCAGATGAGCAAACACTCTTAAAAATACGTTTTCCCGATGTAAATATTACATCAAATAGACTTGTGCTATCTGGGGTCAGTTTATCATGCGTTCTAAATCATTACATCTTAGAGACATCTCCTAAACGTCTACTTGACATCTGACAGGAAACGTCCTATAGACGTCTTGCAGATGAGCAAACACTCTTAAAAATACGTCTTCCAGATGTAATTATCACATCAAATAGCCTTGTGCTATCTGGGAACCCTATTGTAATCACACAGAGTCCTAATAGATGCTGTGCGGGTCAGAGCGAGTGCGTTACACAGTGAGTTCACACCGAACTGCATTTTGCTACACATACACCAGCTGTCATTTCTGAAATTTCACACGTCTGTTTCTGTTATTGGGATTGTTGCATGCGGAACAGGTTTGCCGTCCCGCCCACGTGCATTCATCTTTCATGTTGTTGTTTATCTCCGAGTGGAGAAACGGGGAGAACATAAGCTGATAGTCGCCCCAAGGGTCTAGCAAAGCTATAGGCGCTGAGCTAAAGGTTACGTAAGCACTATGTTAACGTCTAAACACATTAGAATCACGTTAACGTCAGAAAAAAAAAAGTATGCCAGACTGGCGTATGTGCAGACAGCCTTCTCAGCAGATCTAGTGCTCATGCCTCACTGTAAGAGACGTAGCGACCTTTAACGACGCTCTGAAAGGCCATACATTCCAAATGCTGGACATTTATTCATGCGGTTGTTTTTTACACAGGGGTTCCTCTGCATTCTCCTGTCGTGTGCTGTGGGAATGTTTCGTTTTGTCTCAGGGAGATGGTATAGAGACGGATCGGATTTCAGTTGATAAATTCATCTTGCTTGCCTTGCGGTGGCATTATGTACAGTGGGTTGAAGCAGGATGTGATGCATAAAGAGTGGCTTGGGAAAGAGAGATTGCTTAGAGGGCTACATTGTCAATAAATATTGAAATAGAAGCTGAAATGAATCGGATTGGGTTCTAGTATTGTTGTCTAGGTCACATTTCAACCTAAAATGAAAAGAAAGATCATTTGAAGAGTTCAGATGCAAAAGCCTCTAAATGCCATTTGAAATTTTCTTCTAAAATGACCATTTTTATCAAGCTTGTATATTTAAGTTCAGTAATTTCACTTAAATGACAAATAACAGGTAATCTTCATTGCCATTTAAGTGAAATTACTGAACTTAAATATACAAGCTTGATAAAAATGATCATTTTAGAAGAAAATTTCAAATGGCACTTAGAGGCTTTTGCATCTGAACTCTTCATTTGCATATAGATTTTTTTTTATATTTTTGAATGATTGCTCTCTGATAAATCTGACAATATTATTACAACTGTTTTCTATTTGGATATATTATAAAATGTAATTTATTCCTGTGATGCAAAGCTGAATTACTCCAGTCTTGTAGTGTCACATGATCCTTCAGAAATCACTCTAATATGATGATTTGCTGCTCAAGAAACATTTCTGATTATCAATGTTGAAAAAAGTTGGAAATTGTGATAAATGTTTTTTAAGGATTCGTCGATGAATAGAAAGTTCAAAAGAACATTTATTTGACACTGAAAGGTTATATCTTATTTTAATCTTATTAATTTATTTCTTAATCGTAAACAAATACTATCATGATACATAAATTACACATAACATTCGAATGAATACAATTTTCACTGATGTCATACAGTAATTAGTAGATTGTCATGAGAATGAGAATAACTAGGGGTAAATGTGTTAATTTGTCAATGCAACAAATCTTAATAGTCTACGATTTTCTTTATTCAAAATCAATTTAGTTATTTCTTTCCTTTGATTTTGTGGTGAAATATGACCTGGATGTGTTCTTGTCAGGTTTCGTGAGATTCACTCACTGAGGCTTTTCCCCCCTTTATACTTTATATTATGAAGGTGTCTTGAGTGTTGTATATTGAATACATTTTTTAGACAAAAAGACAGATTTCTTTTTTCTCATTAATGTGTGAAGTAAGCCCAGCTGTTCATTCACAGATTCTGCATTCAGATGTTACCTCATTAATATGATAGAGCATCGCTCTAGGATTTCAAATGAAGACTCCCTCATAAGAGAGGAGCATTAAATATCATGTGTGTGTGGAGGGAAGGGGTGTGCGTGCGTGCGTGTGTGTGGATATTAAAATGTGCATTCAGAGTGCATGTTTTGTGGTGTGGAAGTTAAATCTGTGTGTAATGTGATTATGAAATGAGAAATGTAAATATGTTTTCATACAAATACTTTTGATACACCTTTGTAAAAATGTATATAAGATTTTAGATAACAGTATTGCCTATGAACTGATTTATTTGTAATATATGATCATTGTTTTCTGATGGTAAAATATTATATTCTGCCAAAGTGTTTCTGTGCGATTCTGTGTATTATTCATTTTTTGCTGTTGATATTTTTTTTTTTTTTTACTTTTCTTTGAATTTGCTTTATTTTTACATTTTTAAATGTTCTCTAATGTAGAACATTTTCAGTGAGTAGTTTTATTAAACGACATTGTTATTGCACTATATTTTGCAAACACAAAATTCCTTTTTTTGTTCTTTCTTTTATTTGGTGCCTTGTTTTGTGATTTTTACGAACGCTGATTTGATTCTGTCTGATCTCACACTGCATAAATTCTCATTGTATTTCAAATGTTTCTCATTATATGTCTCTATAAATTGGTATAAAAATTAATAAAAAAAATCTGCTGCCATTTGGAGTTTCATTGAAGTTGTATCTTTTAGCAAGAAATTATAAATAGCTACCCAAAGGTAGTGTTTTAATTCAAATCACACATTCTGTTCATCTGCCCCCCCTTAGTTACTGTCGCAATGTCCGACAAGCTACGCTGCTCTCACACACACACACACACACCATGTTCTCACGTAGTGAAAAATACATCGCGGATTGACAACACGCTGACAGACAGGACAAACCAGGTTACTTTTCAGTTACTTTTGAGTCCGAGTCCCAACTCGGACTCATTGGAAAAACGTAAAATTTCCTACGCTATCTCACCACCAATTCGTACGAATTTGACGAATGATTAAAAAGTGTCTAATTCGTACGACCTCACTCGTACGAATTCGTACGATTTGTCTACTCTAAACCCACGTGATGGGTAGGTTTAGGGGCGGGGTAAGGGGTAGGTCATTCATACGAATTCGTACGAATTGGCCAATTCGTAAAATATGTACAATTAAGCAAAATCTTACTAATTCTTACGAGTGAGATCGTATGAATTGTTATGAATTAGCCACTTTTTAATCATTCGGCGAATTCGTACGATTTGGTCATGAGATGGGGTTGACATTTCTGCAAAATGACATCATGTCGCTTCTTGCATGTTTGCACGACTTTTTCAAAGTTAAATTTCAAAGTGAAAGTAAGTGGTGCTATAAACACACTTGTGTTCACTTTACAAATGATGAACATGAATCATGTTGCATTATGTTGGTTGTTGTATGTATTGCTGCATTTCGTAAACGAATTGTTTAAAAAGTCCGCATTTACACTGCAGGTCTTGATGCCCGATTCCGATTTGTTGACTATATCCACTGTTTTGATGACCTAGCTGACATCTTTTGAAAGTGGCACATTTCCGATATCTGCATTTGCACTATACACGGAGATGGTCTTATAATTGCGAGATACAAGGGTCTGTGGCTCTACCATTGGAAAAAGCGTAATGGCTAACTTGGTACGTTTTTACTTTTATTCATTTCCAGTTAATATGTTGATATCAAAAAAATTGAATTGTTGATATCAAGAATTGAATTGTTGATATCAAGAATTCATATCCTGGAAATGAATAAAAGTTAAAATGGCTTGCCATAATCTTGGATCACAAGTGCCTTGATAACCAATCACATTAAAGCATCGATGTTATTGCATTTTTTTTTTCCAGTGTTCTGTGACAGTCAATCACTGTTTGTTTGCCATATGAGTGAGAAGTGCAGTGAACTGAATCACACCTGACTAGAAATAGATCAATCCAAAACAAATCTTTAAGAGCAAACATGTTGAAGATTAGCTGACGCACAGTCGATTCATTAAATGATAAGCTGTTTTCCCACAAAAGCTGTTTATTCAGTGTAGTGAAGCCTCTCCTCCATTGACATCTATTAAAAAAAAACAACCTCTCGTCTTCTTTTCTGCATACCGAAGCGTTAGCAGACGTTGCACTTTTTCAGCTAAGGTTGCAGGCTTCCCGTCAAGTGGCTTTACTAGACACTTGGCGAAACAACCCAATACTGACGAGGAAAACCTTGGGCCGAAAAGGAAGTAAAAACGAAACGATTTTCCATGGAAGCAGACGAAATGATAATACAAGCTTTGAAGGTCAGCAAAATATTGGGTTGAGCCGTAGTCCTCCATTGCACCATTAATAAGAGTCATGTGACCACTGTTGGTGTCCACTTGAGTTGACGTCATTCGCCACCTCCGCTTTTGACAATGACGTACGACTCGCATTGGCAGGGGAATATCCGATCTGTCCGCTTGCATGGCAGATGTAAATGCACAAATCAGATTCAATCACATTAGACTTTTTTCCACCTGAACGAGGCCTGAAACCGATCTGAGAATATCAGAATCCATGTGCTTTTTTACAGCTTCGTTTGTAGTTCATATCCGATCTGTGCCACATGGGAGGAAAATCTAATTGGCTGTGTTAACATGACGCCAGTGTATGCGTGCAATGTACATGTTCAGTCCATGTCTAGTCACAGGGTCACATATATAAATGTGGCCTAAGAGGCACTAAAAGGTTAAAGGGGGGGTTGATTGCGATTTCACTTTTTTCATTTTAATTAGTGTGTAATGTTGCTGTTGGTGCATGAACAGTATCTGCAAAGTTGCAGCGCTGAAAGTTCAGTGTAAGCAGAGATATCATCTTTTAAAAATCAGGAAGTATAATGCCTACAAAAACGACTCAATTGGGACTACAGCTGGGTTTTAGACGTCACTAACCCACACATACATCAACCCTCCCTCCGGAATATGCAGGAAAGGGCATGTGCATATTTCTGCAGCTCGTCGAGTGTGTTGTGTTCACCCAGCTGTCAGGTCTTCTGTGTTCGAGCTTCCCACGGACGCTGTACTTCGTCAACAATGGATACAATTTATGTTTGATTATGTTCCTGAAAATGACGATCGTAATTTAGCTCTCTGTGCTGCGCATTTTACGGAAGACAGCTTCCAGAATCTCCACGAGTTCAATGCCGGATTCAACAAGAAACTGTTACTAAAACATGAAGCAGATCCGACTTTAAAACCAGAGGCAACAGTTGTTGGGCCACAACCTGTAAGTACGCCGAGACTTAATCATTTAAATGTATTTGCATGTTTAATTCCAGACGTAGCCTTGTGTTTTATTTTTTTCAAATGCCAGCGCTGGCTTTATAGCCACTAGGCTACTAGTTATGCTATTTTGTATCTACGACAAACGCGTACAAACATTATGGACCTGAATTTTGTATAAGTACTAATGTTTTAAATGTATTTTTCATGTATATATGCTTTATGACGTTATTTTCGATTTGATCAAGAACGTAAACTTGCCAACGTTGTTTGCGTATAACATTAGTAGACAGTCAGTTGCTATTGTTGCCAGTCAGATGCTATTGTGTTAAACAAACGTGTATAAAGTTAAAAAATGTAGCAAATTATCATTCAGAAACGTTTACTAAGAGCCGTGTGTGTTGCGGTTCTGCTTGACTCTCTTCATCGTGGCTTTCTCGCTCTGATTCTGCCTCAAACTGATACTGCAGTTCGACACATATTTACATCTCAACCGGAGCTCATGACGTGCCTGTTTCGCCCGTAAAGGTAATGGGCGTTAACCTTCCGGACAACGTGAGCGACAGTTTAGCCAATCACAACACACCGGGCCAAACTAACCAATCTGAGCCCACTGCCTGTGTCTGAGGGGGTGGTTTCATAGAATCAGGAAGTTAACTGGTCGTTCAGGGGACAGAGGAGAGCGCGGCTGACAATAAAGGTGAAGTTTATGAAAAATAAGACTTTTAAAAAAAGAAAAACCATGCACGAATAATACATGTTATATTGCACCCCATAAACACAATCATGCAAAGAAAAAAAGCAGTCAACCCACCCCTTTAATGCTCTATCACATTTGGAAAAAGCATAGCACACACTCTAAACACGGCCCTGAACCGAGACAACGCATTCTCACCCCAAGGCGTCACCTTTGACCATGCTTCAATATTTGACGTTTTAGGCGCCCTTTACATGACGCGATCCTACGGCGTCATCTAACTGACGCTAAAGGAAAGCATCAGTTAGAGGACGCGGTTAGGTTTAGGTGTGGGGTGGGGGTAGGGTACACACGATCCTATGGCGTCATCTAACTGACGCTAAAGGGCGCCTAAAGCGTCAGATATTGAAGCATGTCCAAATGCTTCCCAAGGCGTCAGTTAAGTGACGCCTTGGGGGTGAGAATGGGCTGACCGAGAGTGTTAACAGAGGCTATTTATATAGAGACATGCCACTTCCTCAATCCTTTATACAAATGTATAGGGAAAACCCGTAACACCAAAGATGGCGGTTGTATGCAAATGCCCCGCCCCTCCCGCTGGACAGCCAATCGTCTGCTTTTAACGGTCAAGCCGGGAAACATTTAAATACGTTACTGTTTGAAAAGGCGGCAGATTTGATATGCAGTGCATGTGTGCGTTGTGTAAATATCAGACATCCCAAGTCTCCCAGAAGTTCCGGGTGTCTCCCGCAGATTGATAGAGTCTCGCTGATGACCGTAAATTAGTTCAAATCTCCCGCAATCTAGAGCGAGCGAGCAAGAGCGCGCACATTTCAAACTGTGCAGCGTGCATGACAGAGAGCGAGAGAACCCTTGCGCATGCGCAGTACAAGTATAACCTGTGGGAAAACAGCGTTTTAAACTTTATTTTGGGGCAAAGTCATCAAACTTTTTCAGCGATTTTTATTATATTTTATTGCTGTTTCTATACATGCAGTTTGTATGTCCCGGTGACCAGTGAAAGTGCAGTTCTGACTCTCTGCCCATTCATTTAGACTCGACCCAGATAGCAAACTGACATTGAATCAACGTGGAAATATGACATCGAAACAACGTTGATCTGACATTGTTTTGCTCATCGAATTAACGTTGAACCAACGTCAGACGCGTCATTCTTTCAAAACTAACGGAAAATCAACTTGAAATCAACGCGTTGTTTCAACGTTATGAAAGCAAACCAATTTTCGATTTTCATTTAGCTTTGAAGAATGCCGCGTCTGACGTTGGTTCAACGTTAATTCGATGAGCAAAATCAACGTTGTTTCAATGTCATGAGAGACGTCGTTTCCACGTTGATTCAATGTCAGTTTGCTGTCTGGGGAGCCTGTTCTTGTTAAAGGGATCGTTTTTACCTCTTGTAATCATAGCCATGACAAAATGATCTGACGACACAGGCGCTTCGGTCTGCGCATGCGGCGGAAGCATAGACTGTAAAAAATATGGACAAAGCGTCTGTGACGTCACCCATAGACTCTCTGAAGAACGGGTTTGAAGCTGTTTATGGGGGGTATGGGCGGCGCCATACTGGAAAATCTTGGAAAATACAAAATACAAAAGTTTCAGAAAGGATACAGAGGTGGTATGATGTGTTGTGTCAGATCATGGCCGAGACGTCAAATTCACTCAGCTGTTATCAGCTGTCAATCAAAGTTAACCACCCTTATTTGTCATACGTTTTATATCTAAATATGATCTAAACTAACGAGTTAGAAAAAAATTCACCCCCCTCACAGTTGTCAGGCACGCGGAACATATTGAAGATTACAATAAAAGTCCATGGGACCAAACTGCAAACATATGAATTTATGCTGTGAAAACGGACATTATTACATGACGTCTATGGATATTTGCTCCCTTTTGGGAATGGCCTCTAGCGGATTTGAGATGTATTGCAGTTTATCACACTTCCGGGTATGCTTCATCTTTCAGATTAGAATGTTGCCGCTTGGCCAGAAGTGATCGCTTGCGCGCCTACGTCACTCTTTGTTTATACAGAGATTTCGGAAGTTTTACCTTTCACTAAACATATTTAGATATACGGGAAACCGCAATGGAAGATGATTTCAGTATATCTAAATATGTTTAGTAAAAGGTAAAACTTCCGAAATCTCTGTGTAGATATTGAGTGACATCACACGTAAGTGATCACTTCCGGCGTAACATTGAACTGATTCAATTCGGTTCAGTTGGACATTGCACAACTGATTCAGATCACTTGGACGTCACTGTGATTACACGAGGTACAAACAATATAAATACTGTTCGTTTTCTCACAAAAACCGCTCGTTTCGTGTCTTAGGCCATCAATATGTACTTACATTTACGAGTCATTAAATCATGTTTAATTTTGACTTCTCTGTGCATGCTTTTTGGTGGACCCCCTTAGCCTCCAGTGTATGACTGATAGACAACAACGGTTTGACTGAAAAATGTCAAAATTGAAAATACTGTGGAAACAAAGACACCTACATCTTGGATGCCCCTGAGGTAAGATAAAACATATCAAAAATTAATTTCAAAGTGAACTATCCCTTTAAGCCCGAAATAGCTGCCCGGAGGCGTTGCCAAGATGGCGGCCGAGTGGCATGACTTGCCTGAAAGGACTTTGGTGTTAACAAAAGCAAATGTGAGCTTTAAACACTGAAGCAATCACAACTGCTTTAACTAAGCTCTTTATCGTGAATTGTGTTTCACAGGACCCATACCTGATCCTCCGAATTATAAGGGCAATGCTGTCTACCAGGTGAGCTACTGAAAAGCCAAACATATGTTGCTGGTTATGCAATTCAGACGTCAAACATTGGAAAGATTGTAGGTAGAATGACGTTCGCAGTTGCAAAAAACTGCATTTTTATGCTTATTAGTTTAAGATTCTTGGTGTTTAGTCTTCCATTCTAGGACACTATCTTATTGGACTTCCTTAGGAATTGTGTCGCTACATTGAAAAGTGTTTGCTTTTTGACAATAACACGTGTAACTCAAAATACATATGAAGAGTTCAGATGCAAAAGCCTCTAAGTGCCATTTGAAATTGTCTTCTTTAATGATGATTTTTATCAAGCTTGTATATTTAAGTTCAGTGATTTCACTTAAATGGCAATGATAATTACCTATTAATTGTTATTTAAGTGAAATTACTGAACTTAAATATACAAGTTTGATAAAAATCATCATTAAAGAAGAAAATTTCAAATGTCATTTAGAGGCTTTTGCATCTGAACTCTTCATATAATGCTGTGTTGTATATTATCAGCATTTATCCACTTGTATGCGTACCTTTTCCACAGTGACTTTATGTATATATATATATATAGATGTAGTACATGGTCAAGGATCCTCTTCAGATGATTTACCGCACTGAATCCTCTTGATAAGCAATTAAAGATGCCAAAAGGATTACATTCAATTGTGTTTGTCTGAAATACACAGTCACCACCCAAAGGATTTGACATGTTTTATTGTATAGTTTATTTCATTGACATAAAATTACACAAAATGAAACTTGGTTAATTACAAAAACATTTCCCTGACCAGAGTGGTATAAATGTCTTTAAATTTTATTGTCAGTTTTGAGATTGTTATATTTACATTGACAAACTTTGCATTAGCAAACTACTATTAACGTTATAAATGATAATATTGACATTTTATTCTTGATCTTTTGTTGATCATTGTATTGTTTAAGCGACTGCGAGATCCATGTTAAGACACCTTGCATTTGTCTGAGCTCTTGGTTTCTGTGCGGGCTTTCAGAAGGTCTGCTATCTCTGTGTGAGAGGCTTGTGTTGCCAGAGACAACGCACTGCGACCAGCCTAGAGACAAAACACACATGTATGAAGATGATAGATGACAATCCATGAGATATACTCAGATCTAAACAGCATGTGAATATCGTCTTTATCAAAAAATTATTTGAACCACATTTGTCTCTGATGTTACCAATTGACATCAGTGGTAAATGTGGTTTAAATCATTGTCCGTCCTTTGTGGTGTGTGTGTGTGTGTGTGTGTGGTAATTTTTGGCGACTTGAACAGATGGACATTAAACATAAAACTTCTGCCTGCAAAATCGCAGGAAGTCTTTACAGCACCTGCTCTGTTTTAGAGGATTTATTACTGTAGTTCTCAGAGCAGATCTTCAGTTGTGTTGATGTGACACAGATGTGTCTTTACCAGCATTAGTTTCAGCTTGACAGATTTCATTTAGTCTTACATGCATTCACATTATATAGCTTTCTTTTTCTTTCTATTCTCTGATATAGAGGCGATAAAGAGAGAACACAGAAAGTGATTAGACCAACACCATATTCCTAAGCTGTCTTTTTCTTTTGCTGAAGAGTGAGGATGACATCATGTTAACATGAAATGACCGTTTCTGGAGTTCAGACAGGGTTGTGTCCAGAAGGTGGCGCAGTTTTTTACAGTTCAGCTGCCACTGAATGTACTCAAAAGAGCAGTGTCCATTTCTTTTACTGTCTATGTTGTCTTCCTCCTACAAAGCTTTATTATTTTCTTTTTCACCAAAATATTAAAGACAGACCAAAAAAGCATTTTTATGAAATTTAGGGACAGCTCTGTGCCACAGATGATGATTCCACAGCCAATCATATTGACTGAATTGTGTTTGTAATGCATTGGAAGTTAAGCTACAGTATTATGGAGGGTTTAAAAGCAATAAAGTGCAACTTGTATTTTTGTTACAGTGCATAAACTCATTTTTATGAAACATTTGCTCACTTCTGTATATTACGAAATATAAATATGCATTCATGTGCATTTAAATTGGGAAGCAACATTAAAATTAGCATTCTAAAATTACTTCAAAAGTAATTTGACAATGTAAAGATCTAATGTGTAAATATGACAAATATATAAAGCCTGACATTAAAAATGGAATGAGCATTAATTGTGCGAAAAACTTTTTCTAGCAGTAAATTAAACGATTACATAAAGCTATTCATTTGCATTAAATAATATAAGCATTTCCTTGTATGCCAGCATATGACAAAAAAAAAAAAATAGATATAGAGCATCACAGTCCCACTCACATGGTGCGTTCTAGCCAACGAACCGACTCGGACCTCGGATTTGACGTCACGTCCACACTTCAAGCGTTCTATTATGTTTTGCGTGTCCGAGTCGGAGAAAAAAAATGGACGCCACCCGGAAAGCTGTTATATTGGTAGCACTGGCCGAGTACCAGGCACTTACATTAAAAAAATAATATGTATATTATGACTGCACCTTATCAAAACGCAGCCATTGAACTTGAAAATATTCACTTTATTTAATGTTTTTTTATGTTAATCTTCTGTTTAGAAACGCTAGCAACGTTAGTAATTGCACTCACAACAACCGATTCCCATACCTACAGGGGACGCAGTAATACGAGTGATTATAATCGTCATTTAAAATACCAAAGCGGTTCAGAAACAAAAGAAAGAATTCATTCTTACAAGTCACAGGGCGCAGCCATTTTGAATTCCGAAACGGAATTCTTGTTCGGTGTCCTCACGGTTGTCCGAGAGGTAAAATCCGAGGAAAGGGGGGCGTGTTGCTAAGCAACGTCTGTCGTCCGATTCGGATCTCCGAGACGGATGAATAATAGAACGCACCAACAGTCCGAGAGAGCTTTGGTGCCAGAAGTAAATTTCCTATTCATTTTTCCCATTGACGTTTTGTAAAATCCATATCTAAAGAGTTTTAGAGCATGTCTGAGGATAGCCAGCTACGGCAGAACTCATAAGCATACAACATATCATTTCTAATGAAAAAACAAAGAGAAAATCCCCAAAAAGTCAAAGATACAAGACTGTGTACATATGTTCATTTCCAAGCAAAGGAACTACTCCTCCCATAAACCACCGGGCCTCACTAAAGTTGACTGAAGCCACCATGAAAAAGCCACGAAAACTTTTTCCTCCCAGTGAATTTTATATAGTGAATTTGCAGGGAAACTCCTTTTCCTCAATTTACTGAAGCTTATGCACATGCTAAAACATTGAGCATCTGGCTCGCTCATAGGCTGTGCTGCGGCAACTACACATCCAATGGTGTGGGCGCCTCTGAGGTGCGACCAATGAACTTAGCTCTACGTCATTACACGATCTTAAGTCTTCACGGACTTTACCCAGACAGTTAAATGACTTCCACCAATCAGATCCATTACTGTGGGATTGTTCAGGATTATGGGTAATGAAGTACTTATCCAAGAAATTGCTAATTAAACAAGGTTAGTGCCCCATGAACTTTTGGCGTTTATATGAGCATATACAATCGCTTAGTACAGCTGTAGCTGGTTTTAACTCTACCATGTATGGTTACGTTTTTATGGCTTATATCCCAAATGTCAATGGAGAAATTGCATTGAATTCTTACTTCGGCACCGGCTGTGGGCGGGACTGATGATTGTGGGTATGAATTAACAATTCCTTCTCAAGACTTACCAAATCATGGCCACATGTTAACTAGTTCCATCGTTTTAGTTAAATAGTGGCCATGTTGTACTTATTTGTACAACATCTTCTGTACAAACATGTGTAGTTGTATCAATAAAGTTAGTTATCCTTTTATCCGTGAGATGACTGTTAGATGAACGTGTAGTTTGGTGTTGTTGTTTTTTGTTAAAGTTTGGGCTAGCATGAAAGAGAAATTACCTTGTCTTTTAAATTGACATTGCAGTTTGCTTCCTCCAGCAAAATGCGCACAATGTTGATGTGTCCCCGATCACAAGCGCTGATCAGTGGAGTGGTTCCTGCGTGATCCTGGGCGTTAGGATCTGCTCCCTGTTCAAGCAGGAGACGCACCATTGGGACACGTCCATGTCTTACTGCCAAGTGGAGGGCTGTTTGTCCGACCTAAAGACATTTATTTAGAACAGAAGCAAACACAAATCTTATTTCCAACAAATCATTTGATACACAGTGCACACTGTGTCATCTGGCTGGTAACACCATTACCTGGCCAACACAGGCGTTGACGTCACCAAGATGCATCAGCTGCTGGACCACTTTCATGTCCTTTGGTGTTTCTACAGCTGTCAAGGAGGCCAGCATGATAGCGGTGTAGCCAGACTTGTTTCTCAGGTCCACTTCACATACACCTAAGTTTGAGCAAGCACAGTAAGTGTCTATTAGATTAGTTTAGGGTTTATCCTCTCTATAAATTTGTACACTTTTTGTACTGTACTATAAAGTTTAAATTGAACCCCTTTTCAATTCGCATTACTAAAACTTTATTTTGATGGTCTCTTTAACACATTCTGTTGACTATAAGTAACTTTGCAACTACATGTCAACTAATTCTCATTGGATTAGACTGTCTGCTTAACATCTGCTAACACTTTATTGTCGTGATGGGGACGAGACCGCCTATGCCGAGTCTTTGAAGGGTCGAGTCGAGACCGAGTCCGTTTGTTTTCAAATACAGTCGAGTCCGAGTCAAGACCAAGTCTTTGAAGGGTCGAGATCGAGTCCGTTTTCAAATACAGTCGAGTCCGAGTCAAGACTGAGTCTTTGAACGAACAAGTCCGAGACGAGTCCGAGAAACCAGAAATCGGTCTCGAGACCGGTCTACTATATTGTCATCACTACTATATTGAGATGTTCCTCCAACAGACATTCTACTGAGTAAATTTGCAAGTACATGTCAAGTTATTCTACCAACCCTACCAGTCTACTTATACTCTACTGACTCTTTAATGAGAGTTGTAGGTGCAACAGTACTTATAGTATAGTCAACAGAATGTGTTAAAAGGATCATCAAAATGGAAAGTGGACAACCTCAAGGTGAATATTCAAACAAAATTGTATATGGACAGAGTAGCTCTGCTTTAAGCGCTAGTGAGCTGCCTTCCTTTCGACCGCCTTCTCAGGCTGCATCCGAAATTAAATGGAACTCCACAAGTGACTCATTTAGAGCATGTGCACCACACTAAAAATATTGTACTACTCACAAGAAGCACAAAAGAGACTAAACTGACAATTGATTTATTGAATTTGACGTTAGCATATGCAGAGCGTAAATAGACACCACACACAAATAATTCATTGTCCAAGATGAAATAAAGCCCATATGTGTATACATAGATTCCACATTTGACCGCTCCAGACAGGTCGGTTTGCGCATCATCTTGGAACTGTCAGCATGTTGTCCCTAACTGTAAGAATCATGACACAACATTGCGCAGCTTCTGGTTGTGAAACCTCCAAGATATAAATTCTCAAAGAAATGGGATAAGCTTTCACAGGTATTAACTCAATATTACACATTTGGTCCTTTTTGTCACGTAGTGATTTTGTGTGTTTTCGTTATTAGTTATTGCCCGTCTATTATTTATCCCAGGTGTTTCTCATTTCTCACGCCCCCTTGTTATCTTGTCTAACTCGTTTGTCCTTTATTATTTAAGCCCTGTGTTTCTGCCCTGTCTTTGTTGGTTGTTGAATTTATGTGTGTTACGTTGGTGCTTTCATGATTCTCGAGTCCTGCTTCTAGTCTTGTGTCTTGTTTCTAGTTTGTTAATAAAGCTACACTGCGTTTGGACCCAGCCTCAGCTCTGTTTCTCCGCACAACGTCACACTTTTGGTCCACTATGGTCCTTTTAATGTTTTTGCTTTTACTATGGTAACCTTTTAAAGCCATGTCAGCTGATATTTCCATCTTGTGTTTATCAAAATCCGCTGAAGTCTATTTCATATTTAGATATTCATACATGCATCTAACTTCGGTTGCAGACGCTCAGTCAACTTGCTCTCGAATGTCGCAATTGAGTAATCTATGTATAGATATCTATGGCAAAGCCAAACCGCAATCTAGCATCATTCTTGGTCCCTCAACAAAATGTTCAGTTGGCTTTTAGATTTTTGCTGATCACTGTGAAAACAGTGAATCTGACCCTTCCCACTGAAGTGTATTTTGCTTTCATTAGCTTAAAGTAAATGATTCCCCAGATAGCAAACTGACATTGAATCAACGTGGAAATATGACATCGAAACAACGTTGATCTGACATTGTTTTGCTCATCGAATTAACGTTGAACCAACGTCAGACGCGTCATTCTTTCAAAACTAACGGAAAATCAACTTGAAATCAACGCGTCGTTTCAACGTTATGAAAGCAAACCAATTTTCGATTTTCATTTAGCTTTGAAGAATGCCGCGTCTGACATTGGTTCAACGTTAATTCGATGAGCAAAATCAACGTTGTTTCAATGTCATGAGAGACGTCGTTTCCACGTTGATTCAATGTCAGTTTGCTGTCTGGGTCTATATTGTCATCTTCTACATCACAATGAAATATATGTTTTAAAACATTGATTTCCAAGTAGTTGATAACAAAAGGAAATAACAGTGAACACACTGACCTGTGTCTAAAAGGACCTTTACGATGCCGAAGTTACAATGAGACACGCTATAATGCAGGGCGGTGTTCCCATTGTCATCCAACATGTTGACCAAGAATTGAAGGACTGTAGGTGTTCGTGAATTAACCTCACTGAGATACAAAGCAACAGTATCGGGACATGCCCCCTCTTCTGCAGAGATTTGAAACCATTGCTGGAACACAACAGTGAGAGCCTTGGTCTGCAAATCAGCAAAGAAGAAGACCAGAACTGAAGTTAACACTCAATTGAGGGATACAACAATAGCAACAAAGAAAACAACAGAATCATTTTCAAGCTCATGGTACTGTGAGGATTGAAAAACTTTAACTGGCAGTCTAAATGGCAGAGTCAGTGTTAGCAAAGGAAGTAAATATTAATTTAAGTTTTCACACCTTGCTCATTTGGAGTGTTTGTTTCGAAACCCGGTACGTTTCCCCTCCTCAGTTCTGTTCGTTTAGGCATGAATGATCAGAGCAATCGCCCTCGGATCCAATCCCACCCAACATACCAATGAACCAGGCTGTTTCACAATGTACAGAATGAATGAAAAGCAATAGTTTGTTTTGCTATTGCCTCTCAAAATTAATTTTAGGTCAACAAAGATGAAGTGAAATGCCTGATTGAAATTTGGTCGGATTAACATATTTTAGAACAATTGTCCAAAACGTATAAAAAAAGTTTACAAGGTGTTTAGCAAGAGTCTCCAGAGATGTGCTTTAATCGCTCAATGGAACAGTTCAGCACAACGATGAAGCTGATGGATGATGAGCAGAATCCCGGAACATAAACAGATGCGCTTTGACTAATGAGAGGATAGTTTACTCGCACAAGACTTGAATGAACAAATTTTGGTCCATTTAGAAATATTGCCTTGTGAAAGAGAATAAAACCAAGAAGAAATTACAACATTGTAACAATTTGAAAACCCTGTTTCTGATCAAAGCAAACAATCTACAGGCCTAAAAACACCCAAGGGTTTGATGGTTCATGGCTCATTCCATGCAGGGACTGGACCAGCAAACTTACTGTTACTAGCTTTAAGTTATTGCACACTGCTGCCCAAAATATGTTATGAATGTGCAAGTTGGGCATATTAAAGGGATAGTTCACTTTGAAATTATTTTTTTATGTTTTAGCTTACTTCAAGGGCATCCAAGATGTAGGTGTCTTTGTTTCCACAGTATTTTCAATTTTGACATTTTTCAGTCAAACAGTTGTTGTCTATCAGTCATACACTGGAGGCTAAGGGGGTCCACCAAAAAGCACGCACAGAGAAGTCCAAATAAAACATGATTTATTGACTCGTAAATGTAAGTACACATTGATGGCCTAAGACACGAAACGAGCGGTTTGTGTGAGAAAACTAACAGTATTTATATCGTTTTACCTCTTGTAATCATAGCCACGACAAAATGATCTGACTGCTTCGGTCTGAGCATGCGCTGGAAGTGTTCGCTTGCGTGTGACGTCACTCAATATTTACACGGAGATTTTGGAAGTTTTACCTTTCACTAAACATATTTAGATACATGGGAAACCGCAATGGAAGACGATTTCGGTATATCTAAATATGTTTCGTAAAAGGTAAAACTTCCGAAATATCCGTGTAAAAATTGAGTGACGTCACACGCAAGCGAACACTTCCGGCGTAACATTTAACTGATTCAGTTCGGTTCAGTTGGACATTGCACAACTGATTCAGATCACTTGGACGTCACTGTGATTACACGAGGTACAAACAATATAAATACTGTTCGTTTTCTCACAAAAACCGCTTGTTTCGTGTCTTAGGCCATCAATGTGTACTTACATTTATGAGTCATTAAATCATGTTTAATTTTGACTTCTCTGTGCATGCTTTTTGGTGGACCCCCTTAGCCTCCAGTGTATGACTGATAGACAACAACGGTTTGATTGAAAATACTGTGGAAACAAAGACACCTACATCTTGGATCCCCTTGAGGTAAGCTAAAACATATCAAAAATTGATTTCAAAGTGAACTATCCCTTTAAATGTAAACTAGTTTGAATATTACCGTTTCATCATCAGGTTCTGACACTTTATCCATGTGGTCTTTAAGGAAACAACACGCCTCAATGAAATCTTTATTAACAGCTTCCCTAGAAAACAAAACAAGTTGTTTTCCAAGTTGTGTTTAAAACTTATAAGAAAGCTACTGAAAGATATTTTTGTAACATCTAAAGATGAATTCAGTTCGCCTTACCTGTTTGTCTTAATTGCCAGGGATTTCTGATCCGAGTCCACTCTCAAACAATTGTGATCCTTCCTCTCTTCCTCTATCTGATCCTCAAGAGCCCTTCCCTGACTTATTTGCTTGTGCAGCTCATCTTCTTTTGTGGTCTCTACATATACAACATCTTTTGTTGGTTTGAATTCGGTATTTTTACTTTTCCTTGTCTGCACACTGGAGTCCATTGTCCATGTGGTCCATAGTTTGCCTTCTTCCTTTGTCGTATTCTTGTTGAGGTCAGCATCCATTTCTGTTTGCTCTTGTAGTTTGAAAGCATTACTTACTCCCTCTGTCTCCACACTCCCACTTTAGAAAGTTAAAGTTCAAAGACCATTAGTAATCTGCAGCTACTGTTTTTTGTTTTTGTTTGTTTGTTTTTTGTGAATTAGTCTGTAAAAAAAGTGCAGGACATGTATTTACCTTTCTCTTGTGCTGACTTTACACAGATGTTCTGTCTTGGGGTTCTCTTTCTCTACAGGAAGAATTTCCTTCATTTTATAGCCTTGAAATTCACAGAAAGGCCACAAAAGACGTTATGCATTATACACATTGAAAAAAAATGTAAGAGAATGGCCAAGTATATATTTTTTTATTATTATACACAGTCAGAAAAAAAGAGCACAAAGAGGAGCATATCACTAGGACTGTAGCCTCAACAAATCAACATTTTTACCTTATCTACCCCTGAAGGAGCATTACCCTTTTGAGTAAATTTTGACAAGCTGTTAAATCCTTAGAGGTAAGACTAAGTGTAGAGTTATACCTGGTTGAGAAACATCCCCAGCAGGTAACACATAGAGGGATAGAATGGTGACTAAAGTTGCTAATTGCTCTTGAATGGTGCAGACCCTTGGCGGCAAGTGATCGAAAGACATTTGTCCTGAGGAGTCGCTTTTGCAAAGGCATTCCCACTGCTCCTGAAGGAGCTCTTGCAATCTTTTCACATGGTGCTCCATGTCAGCATGTGATACTGGAGGTTGATCCAGAACTTGAGGGGTGATTCCCTCCTCTGTTGGCATCTCTTGCTCACTTATTGGTTCCTGCAATTCTACCACAGGTTCAAGATTTTGTTTACTTGCTAAGAAGACCTCAGATGAAATCATCCTTGCCAGTGTGTTCCCCTTTACAGGCTGTAGAGTCAACTGCTTAATCTTCTCATCCTTGAGATGACTCTCCTCTACTTGCTGCTTCAGCAGAGTTCTTGTCTTATCTAGCTCTACCTCCAGTTCATGAAGTTTCTGTTCCAACAAAACAACTTTCCTCTGGAGAGTTTCAGTGAGAGATTTGGTTTTGTCTCCATTATCTAAGAGATCTTTTTCTCGGGAAACTGTCTTATATCTTTCTATCGCTGGAAGAATTCTAGTTGAAGGCATTGCAACTGCATCAACTTGTTCCGAAGAAGCCTTGACATTTTTCTCAAGTCGGTCATATTCTCGATTCATCCAGTCATCACTTTCTTTGTCTTGATTTTCTCTGGCAGACAAGGGACTGTCCCAGTTATTTATGTGTAGAGAAGCAGTAGGAACATTCAGTGGCCCAGTGGTTTTGTTTTGGGAATGTAACTGGACTAAAAGCCTCTCTCGCTCCTCCTGCAAAATACATATCTGAGCTTTGAGCTCAGGAATGACTCTGATCTCCTCTTCCAATTCGCCAACTCGTTCAAGTGCTGCAGAGAGCCGCTGGAGGGTCCCATTTGCCCTACCCATCCTGCTGTCGGATGTATGGAATACATCTTCAGAGGAACCATTTTCCCGGATTAAATATTCCTTGGGGCTGCCGGGGCTAGTTGGACCATCGGTTGACTCAGAGTGTTTTCTTAGTAAAACAGTCAAGGGTAAACTGGAGGCTCTCAAGAGATTTGGCCTGACATAATGTCCTAAAGGCTGCTCATCAAAAGCTTGAATATCAGCATCCATCTCTGCAGATGTGAAGGACTTGTAGATGGACTCTCCCCTTCTGGCATAGGCAGCAGACACACTGTCACTAGATCGAAACTCAAAATGAGAGTCTCCTAGTTTGGTTTTGGGCCATAAAGTACTGATGGAGCTCCACTCTGTAGCTCTGCACCCATAACCCGGAAGGCTTAAGTTACGTGACAGGGCACCAATATTTCGCCCTCTTTGCCTTCGCTGCATTGGCACCCTCCTAATGGTGTTGCCCTTCTCAATGTCATCTACATATTTAAGGAAGTCCAGGTCCAGATGGAATCCATAGGGCGTCTCTACAGAATAGGAGGGTGGTCTTCTTTGGCTCCCATTCTCTTTTGGAGAGATGCCATTCGCTGAAAGAAAAACACAAAGGTGTGATGCACAGTATCCAAATTGCTCCAAATTTATTCAGATTATTGGAAAAATAGGCATGTGCCGGTATCAAATTTTCATGCTGCGGTTAATTGATTGAGCTTTTATCACGGTATACGGTATTATCACGATATTTTAATGAAATTATATTTTAATGCTCAAGAAAAACAGATGCATTGTGGGTCTCTAAAAAAAAACCTCAACTTGCATCACAATGTGTAATTGTGATTTTCAAAACATATGTTAACTAAACCAAATTGTTTAAAGTTTAGTGACATGTTACAATGTTTACATGGGACAATGACTGGTAGGTTACTGTTTGTATTATTCAATTAAATTCTTGGATTTGATTTTAGTCTTAATTCAATATTGACTCTTTTGGATAAATATTAGGTAGGCCCCAGTCTGTTAATGTTTCTCAGGGGAAAAAATCTCACATACTGCTGTCAACATACAGAGAGAAATTAAATATAATATTTAGAAAAATACTCCTTGCTATTTTTTTCTAGTCAACTAATGTGCTGGTCATTAAATGGCTTTACTGAGGTAAATGTAACGTTTTGTGACACAACAGTTCTCCTGCAGTGTTACTGACCTCTTTCCGTGTTTGAAAACACTGATTGATCGTTATGATGTACAAGTAAATATCTTTCGGTAAGTTGTACTGTCTCTTTAAATAAAAACGAAAGTGACATGATCGGTTTACTTGAACTGAGGAGCAACGATCTGTGATCAGAACCTAAGAGCTGATTTATCAATAACAACTTTCATATCAAAAGTAACCTGCTCTGTCTAGTCTGTCGGTGTCAGTGTCCTCTTTGCTCTGTGATTTTTTCTCTGTGGGAGAGCGCGTGAAAAGTATCAAATGCGTTAATCGCCTTTTAGACAGGACGCGGAATGCGCGACGCTGGCCGCTTGGTTCAACGTTTTCCTTCAGATACAACGCGATTTACCATTTTAGAACTAAAAAGTTGAACTATTTTGAACTTTAACCACGGCGTGGTCGATGCAGGTCGATGGAGCAACAAAACATCCCTGCGCGTCGCGCGCGTATTCCGCGTCCTGTCTAAGAGTCTCAAGCTGAATGCGTGAGAGTTGGCAGCCCTGCGGGGATAAATCGTCGGGAGCGTTCCGCCATGCTTATACTCCATGTGAGGATTGTTTACATTAGACTAGTGCGCACTGCCGCATGCACACTGTGTGGGGATTGTTTACATCAGAGTGCGCGCGTTTTGCGCAGCACGCAGTGTTTGAGCGGTTGCAGGAAAATAAGCAGCTAATGTGCGCTCTAAAAGTCTAAATTCGAATCTATTATTTTTCACGGTATTTTGAAGAGCCCACGATAACAATATCGTGCATATTCATTACCGCGATTTATCGCATTACCGAATACCGGCACATGTCTAGTTGTACCATGCTATGACTAAACAAAAACTGGGTTATTCATACCTTTTCGGGTATCCATTGTTCTTAGTATAAGTCTGTCTTCAGCGTCATGTGGCTTTTGGTTTGTGTCTCTTACCCCTTGAGGACAAAGATAGATTTCTGTTACTTTTGATGTGTTTAATTAAACAGAATCAAGCACTTCTAAATGTTGGGAACTCAAGTTAAGGTGAGAGTAGGTTGTGCATTAGTATTCAGCAGATTTACAGAGCCAGACTCTTTCTTGTCTGTCTCTGTCTTTGACCACGAAGCACTTTCAAGGCACCACAGAAGCAGCCACAGCCCAAACAATGTGAGCTATGCAGTAAACACACAAACAGCTGAGACCAAACACTTCCACTGGCTCACATACACACAGACAACCACAGATGCACTCCTTGGCATGGCTCACACAAGTTGAAGAAATACATCTTATCAAAAATTGCAGCCGTCCTTCCTTCATACCTGTCTGTCCCACCATTCTTCTCGATAGAGATAAGTCAGACAAGCACAGAAATAGGGGCTGATCTTTTTTTGGTTATGAGATACCTCAGTTCCCGCTAAGGCAGACTGATCTGAAAGTACTGATATAACAAGCAACAGTATATGGGCAAAGTCAGACAAAAAAAAAATGCATTGCTGATAGTGTCTTCTGCTGATAGAAAAATGGGGCTGCAGGATTCTTGCCTGAAACACACTCATAGAAAGTTTCCTGACAAATGTTTCCTGTATCCTGAAAATCCACAAATAGCCAGTAAGCCGGGGGTCTTCAATCCTGCTCCTGGAGGGCCACCTTCCAGCAGAGTTTATCTATAGCCCTAATCAAACACACCTGCACAGTAAAGGTCTTTGGTATCACTAAAAACTTACAGACAGGTGTATTTGAGGTCAACTCTGCAGGACAGTGGGCCTCTATGAGCAAGAATGGACACACATTTTGTAACATAAACACGTTAGCAAGTCTTTAGCAAGAGTATATCATATGACGAGATTATACATAAACCTCTAAAATCACTATGCAAAAATGAGTGTGTGAAGTGAATGATTGTAAACTTTATGAATTTAATGAGCAAAGTGTGATTGCAAAATTAATAGCCATTGCTATTATACGTCTCAACCAGCAACATGACATCATGACTTTTGCGTAAACGTACACGCCACTTTCGAGTCAAGTGGCGTGTTATCTCTACGCATTTTGAGCTATCCGCGTGTATCCGCGTGTATGTCTACGCCATTAACGTCCGAGTGATTCCGCGTGTCTGTACACGCCGTCAAATGTCCAGTCATAAATGCCATTAACCCCAGTGACGGTTAGGTTTAGGGACGGGGTTGAGGTAAGTCATATATTTATATATACAGTAATAACGTTAAAGTCCCCGTGAACCGGAAGTTGCAAACGATTTTTCTCCAGTGCTGTGACGTATTTCCAAGTGAAACGGAATATTGAACAGAGGGCAGGGTTTTACTCTAGCGCTCCTCCTCTCCATCTCTCGCTCATAGCAAACTAACGGTTTGAGGGGAGTGGTTAAGCGTTTCCCCACCCAAGTTGTGAAACCTACGTCATCAGAAAAAGAAACCGTTCCAGACCGGAAGTAACTTTTCAGATTTTGATGAAAGATTACCAAGGTAAAACATTTTTAAAATATATTTTTACTTGCACGGATTAATTGTTCACCACAAGACTAGTAATATGCGCTAACAAAGTAAATAGGTTCAATTTTGATTTCACGGGGACTTTAAGTCAATGGCGTTCATAAACACGCTGAAAGCCATTATGCGTCTTGATAGCAGGCCAAAAATGGAAATACGAATTGGCGTGTCATTCACACGCTACTTCATGAGATCAGTCTGCAACCAGAGCTTTTACAAGAGTGATATCAACTAAACCACTACATCTTATACGTATTCTACTTGAAATGTTTATTTAAATGGTGTCCCATGTGATATTTTTCTATCGCACTCTGTCTCACAAACATATGGTTCAGATTTGTTAATGCCACCTTTAGCATATTTGTGTAGAGTATATTTCTGGCGTGAAAATTTATTCCCACCACTATTATAAAAAAATTTAATATAAATACCAAATCATAATGAGTGCTGGTAATTGTTTCCACTATAGAACCGGCTTTCATGAAGAATCTTAATTCAGCCACTGTTATAGATTTGGGCTTTTTTGGCCACTTTCACAATGTAGTCTGTGTTCACTGAGTACGGCACAATCCATTTCACAGTAATGATTATTGTTCACTTTCCTTTTTTGCAGCACTCAGGGAAAAAAATATCCCTCCTCTCATTAAATGCTTTTCTCTCCACAGCATTCTTTCTTACACCACAAATTGGATTGAAACTCATGACAAACTAAAAACTGCTACCGCTGTAAGAACAAAAATTGAAGCACAGAGTCCTCTGAAAGGAATGGACAATTTCAGGTTTTAGGTCAGGCTTGGAGGATAGGAAAAAAAGACCAAACTGGAAACTTGAGAGGAACAAACATTCCCTGCAAAGAGTGTCAAACTAGTCGGCTAAAACTTGGATGTTTTTACTTCATAATATACAGGGAAACTTTGCTGCACAATCCATAAATGATAAATGACTGAGTGGCTTTTCTCTCCTCACTAAAACGGTGTCAGATTACACTACCTGCTCTATGTTTCTTCTCTGAATAGCATTATGTTATGCTAGCTGTGTTTTGACATGCACAATTAACAACTCGAGTGGGCCTGATTTTACTTACATAAAACAGACTGCTGGTCCTGCACACTTTCTTTCTCACTCACATTTATAACACACACAATAGACAGACGTTTCACTCTTCCTGTTTGGCCCTGTAAGTGGTGTGGTTTCCTTGGCTCAGATCCTCATTCTTTCTCCTCTGTTTGGAGTTGGATGGAGGACTGAAGCTAGAGACCGGTTCTCCTGCTCTCTGACCCCCATCACCCTTTCACTTTATGGAGAGAGGGTGTGTTGAAGAGTCTCTACTGAAGAATGACTACTGTGAGAAAAGACTCTATCTATCTATCTATCTATCTATCTATCTATCTATCTATCTATCTATCTATCTATCTATCTATCTATTTGCCTTTAGGGTGTTGTTCCATCTTTTTTCACGATTTTTTTCTATGTCCACAGTATTTGGACCATGTCGACAATCTTGGCTCTTTGCCAACAGCAATATGCACACGCACACCAGTTACATGAGAAGACGTGTGTGCAGCAAAGTAAATTCAGACTCACTGTATAATCCAACACATGTGAAACATTCAGCAAAAGCGTCTCAGAAAAATTCAAAAAGAGTCTTTTCAAGTCACCATCCGAAACCTCCTGTCACACAAACTAATCAATCCAGGACGTCTCTCTATTGTTTTAGCAAAACAATCACTTCATCAGATTTGAGATTTGGACTTCCTGAGAATGTGTTTGTGCAAAATGAACAAATTACATGTAGGCTATCTTATAAAATCAAAACGACACACCCAAATTAGTTAAAAAAGAAAAGAAAAGTAAATTAGTGGACATCCATAGTTAAATGAAACTTTTGCTCAAACTCTTTGACTCTACGGTAACACCTTAGTTTAGGAATTATTAGTACTTATTAGGAAGCGTATTAATATGACATTGGCTGTTTATTAGTACTTAAATCACTTATTCTGCATGATCATATCCCATAATCCCACCCAATACTTAAACTTAACAACTGCCTTGCTAACTATTAATCAATAGTCAGTCTTTCAGAGTTTATTGAGGCATAAGTAATAGTTAATAGTGAGAATTGGACCTTAATCTAAAGTGTGACCAACTTTACTTTTCGGAGTTCTTTATACATTGAGACAGAATTAAATCTGTATTTTAGCGATGTATCTTACCTTAAATATCACAGGTTTGGCATTTTGTCTTCTCCGTGCTGAAGTGTAGCCTGTTCACCTCTTCACTTTTCTCCTTCATCTGAGAGGCTTCAGAGGGGAAGGCAGACAAAAGACATTCAAGCAATGCCAAAGTAAAATTCTTGCAAAACATAAGCAGTGTTATTGTGCGTGGAACAGGAGGTGGGATGTAGGCACTCTGGCCTTTCATAGCTCCGCCCCATCCAATCAGAGCCTGTGGGTGGGAGGCAATCTACACAATTCCTCCAATGAAAGAAATAAGGTGGGCTGAAAAACTAAGAGGTGGGCGTTGCTTTGTGCATAACTGCAACTGAGGGATGTTTCTCAAAACAGGATTCATGTGATGGCAGGGGGCCCGAGTTTACTTGAAGAGTACTGGGGCACTCACAAAACTATTCCCACATGAAACTGGGTGAAAGAGGACCCCAAAGTAACCTGTCAGAATCTCAGAACACACGCACACACATGCCCACCCACACACTTTAAGTGTAATTCAATCCACTGTAACTTAGTCTTAGTGCTCACCATCCATTATAATCATGAAAATAGTTCAGGGCTTTTTATGAGTACAGGGCACAGAGTGAGGCTCCCGCAGGACATGCCATTCATTCTTTGTGTATCTTCTTTCTCCTCTGGTCTTCTTTTTAATAGTATTATTGTAGATTTTCAACATCAGAATCAACCAGGCTGTGCTTATTGATCATAGAAAATAGGAAAGGTTGACTACTTTTACAACTGAGTAAAAAAAGGAATTTCCCTTTTTTTCCCTTTTAGTTTCCCATGTGAGGTATACTTATAAAAAGAGTACTTGTTATAGAAACATCATACTTTAAATGAATATCCTTGTGTGCAAACTGAATGTAATGTTTTCAGACACTTGATTGCATGTTAGTAACAATTAAATCAAATGTATTATAATTTAAAGATATATTACATGCATTAGTGGATTTTGACCCACTCATAGGACTTAAGTGTACGTCTAATTTCAAAATTACTTTTATTGTCTTTGAAATGCATGGATTTATGGAGAATTAAAATATACTTTAATGTAATTTTACTGAAGCTGGTAGTCTACAGTATGTTATGTATTGTAATAGATTTGTAATTACACATGATGAGTTGAAATTTAGAACATTGAAGTATATTAACTTTAAATATCATATCAAATAACACCCTACATCAACATTTTAATCAAGCACTTTACACTTAACACACACTTAGTATGTTAAACAACACATTAAAGTAAGTGTACTTTAAAGCATGACACAAGATTATTAAAACAATAATTTAAAATGTACTTTAAAGTAAAACTTTTAATTTGACATTATTACAAAGTACACTTATTAAAAGTGCAGTGCATACATTTAAAAAAAAAAAAATATTTGATATACATTACAATTTGATGGTTTGCATGCTTGTAGCAACTGGACTCTACCCAGTATTTAATGTGTAAAGTCACTTGGTGAGCTAACAATGAACATTACAGAAACAATCGTTTGACTAACATGCAATGTGGGACATAAAACAGCCACAAGAAAATGCATGGCTTGCATGTGACACCCACCAAACAGAATGACTTCAGTCATCTGAGGTGGTCCTGCATGAGTGATGGGAACAAGTGAAACTAGACTTTCACAACTCAGTGACAAAAGGAACATGCAGGCCCACTTTCCTTTTGCTAATAGCAGCCAGTTGCTTTTGTCAGTATGTCATTTTTGATAAATGTTGTCATTTGTCTCATTTTATGTAATTATTTTTTACTTCACTCTGTCAAACAGAACACATTTTTAATTTGAATATCAGACAATTTGCAATTCCCTGTTCATCACCATCTACGTTTGATTGGATTATATAGCAGAAGAAAGAAAGAAAATTCTTAAATTGAGATTTCGTTTATAATACAAATTGGTTTTTTTTTTTTCTATAGTTTTGTCCCCTAAATTCATCCCGCATTTTTTGCTCAAACTTATGTTATTACTTACCCCTTTAAAAACAATGATATATTTAGAGAAGATATAAACTATGTAAATTAAATAAACCATGTCTTTTTAAATGATATGAAGTTCAAACGACTGGTTTGAAATAATGTGATTTATAAATAAATAAACTCTTTGTGCATGGCTATAACCACATAATATTTTGTCTCACTCTCATAATATTTTGTCTCTGACAGTTATAGCCCTGGTACTTTGGGTCTAAGAGTGGGAAAAGGTACAAATGGCACAGTTTCCTGAAAACGTCTCCCTAAGTAGGGAACTCGTGCTGCGTCGATGTCGCTCTGGGAATGCCCCTGCGTGATTGCGTCTGAAGCACGTGTGTCAACTAGTCAAATGGTGAGAGTAAGCGCCACGGGAGGGTGACATCACGACCAAGAAAGGCATCAGCTTCGAAAAGGCAAGTCGATCACAGGGATCTAGGAAGTATGGCAAATTTGATGCAGCGTCTCGTACCACACTCAGGAAACTAGGGTTACAGTCTTAACCTGAGACGTTCCCTTTCGAGGGACCTTGCGCTGCGCCGATGACACTTTGGGAACGAGAATGCCGAGCGCCATTCGACCAAGAACCTGTCGTGTTAAAACTGTCTCGACAAGAGAAATCTAGACCCAGGGTATCCATGTCTAGGTCATAAAATCTGACAACCGTGAGCGGCGAAGACCAGCCTGCTGCATCACAAATTTCTTGAAGGGACACCCCTGAAATTAGGGCTTTCGAGGCCGCCATACCCCTAGTAGAATGGGCTCTAGTGACCAAAGGTGAAGGCTGGCCCACAACCTCATATGCAAGAGTGATAGCCTCAACTATCCATTTATTAACAGTCCGGATACAGGAAGGCCTTTTTAGGGGGCCAAAGCATACAAGCAGCTGGTCAGTCTTTCTCCACAGGGCAGCTCTGTGGAAGTGTCCAGTGCTCAGACTTGACAGATGAGGTTCAATTTCTCCTTGTCTTGATCTTTAAAATGAGGAGGACATAATGCCTGCAGGCTTTGGTACATTGGTTGAAACCTTTGGTACATTTTCTGGGTTTCAGATAGACAATCACAATTTGACAATCCCGGGTGCAAACTCAATGCATAGGGTTAAGGAGATACCGATAGAGCCTGATTACCTCCTACTATTGTTAATAAGGATATGGCTAGAAGGAACACAGTTTTGAGGGTCAGAAACTTTTCTGAGACCGAATCAAAAGGCTGGAAGGGAACGACAGATAAACCTTCTAGAATAAGAGCCAGATCCCAAGCTAGAACTCAGGTACAAACTGCAGGCCTTAGCCTCAGGGTGCCACAAAGGAAACGTATTATAAGAGGGTCTCTTCCCCCAGGGGAGCATGATAGGCTACAGTGGCCGCAAAAAATTTCAGTGTGGAAGGAAATAACCCTGAAGCAAAACGATCTTGCAGGAACTCAAGTAATGAACCAATAGTGAAATTAACTGGATCCCATTGTCATTGATTGCACCAAGAGGTAAAAACTCTCCATTTCAGGGCATTTAGCTTCCTCGTGGACGGAGCTGTGGAGTGCAGTATGGTCCCCACAACCTCGTTTGAAAGACTAGAGTCTATGAGTCGGGCCCCCTTCAGAGGCCATACCCACAGGTTAAATGTTTCTGGACAGGTATAGAGGATTGCTCACCCCGCCTGAGGTAGAATGTCCCTCCTGACAGGCAGCTCTAGAGGAGAGCTGTCGAGATGGGATATTAGGTTTGAAAACCCCACTCGGCTTGACCAGTGCGGAGCTATCAACAGGACACTCGCTACGTCCTGGTGGACCAGGATAACCCACACAGTAAAATATTGGATAACACTGGGAAAGCGTGCCCTTTCTAATTAGGAAGGAGAATGCTGCGTAAGCCACTTCTTCAAACAGTTATGTGGGAAATACATTTGGACTAACCCGAATGTTGTACAGCATATGAAACAATGGGTGCCATAGCCCAAGAGAAAGACACACGCTTTCGTCTTAGGAGCAGCCGGTGGCAGAGGCATCTGTGAACCACAGCATGCCTCGATACCTGTTCCAAGGGGACTCCTGCCCGCAGGAACAAAGACCGTCCTGCCTTTGAATGTTTTCAAGCAATTCAGCATCTGTGTGACCAAATTCAGCATCTGTGTGACAATTTTGGGGACGGATGCATTAAACGGTAGCTTGTGGAGGCTCCGATCCAAATCTCACAGGCCCAAGATTGGTCGTAACCCACCACCTTTCTTGGGTACAATGAAGTAGGGACTGTAGTGCCCTGACCTCATTACGGCTGGAGGGACCGGCTCTATCACGTCCTTCGCCTTCACACGCAAGACATGGGCATCGGCTGCTCTCACTGTAGTGGAGTGGATGGCCCGAAACTTGGGGGGACGCCAGGCAGTCTATAGCAAAAAAAAAGTCAAAGGGAAGTCCGGGAGGTCAGTGATGTTGGCAATGTTCAAAAAGTGTCTGATGTGGTCCTTGAGTGAGTGAATCCCTTGGCGTAGCCGGACAAGGGAGACTGCTGGATCCATCTGTGGTCTGGTGTTCTGTTCATGATCCGGT